>NC_057800.1:746002076-746008960 GCF_018294505.1 Triticum aestivum
AGCCATCGCGCCGTCCCCATCGCCGGAGCATGCCGCCATCGAGCCCTCCCCGAGCTCACTCTCGCACACCTGCAGGGCCCAGTGAGCCACCACCCCTCCCTTCCTCCCCTCCCCTCGATCTCTGTCGCCGGCTCCGTCCACCCGCGTGCTCATAGCCACGACCTCGTCCAGCGCACGCGCGCGCCGGCTCGCCTTGCCTCCCCTCGTCCCGCAGCTGTGTGCTGCAGGAGGCGCCGCTCCGCCCCGCCCCTGGCCACCGGCCCCTCGCACCCTTAGCCTCCTCCCCTGCTGCTACAGTCTCGAACCGCCGGGCCGTGCCTGCTTCCGCGCGCCCGCGCCGGCCCCATCCGCCTCTGCTCCACAGCTAACCGGAGCCCGCCTTCCCTGGTGGCCTCGGGCACGCGCCCGCGCGCATCCGTCCCTTGCGCTCGCCGCCGCCGCGAACTGCGGTCCCGGTCAGTCAGCACCTGGGTCCGGCGCCCCTGGGCTCCGTCCGCCGCACCAAGGTCAACCTCGACGGGTGCCCACGCTCGTGCCCGTTTTCCGTTACCCGCGCGCCCGTTTGGCCCCTAGGGCCAATGACATGTGGGGCCCAGCCCCCAGAATGTTTTAATAAAAAAAAGAATTAAAAAAAATATATACAAAAATAATTAAATAAACAATAATAATTAAATTAATTAATTAATTAAGGAATTAATTAAGTTAATTAATTATAATTAAATTAACCTAATCACTAATTAACATAATTAATTGTTAGTTAATTAAATCAGAGTACGATGAACGGGACCCACCTGTCAGGTTGACCAAGTCAACTGCTGACGTCATGCTGACATCATAATGACGTCAGCAGACACTATTCTGGATAATGTTGATTAAATTAATTAAATAAATCCTAAAAATGATTTAAATCTTTTAAAATTAATATAAGGTAAACCGTAGCTCGGATCGAAAAACTTTGTACATGAAAGTTGCTCAGAACGACGAGACGAATCCGGTTTTGCGGTCCGTTTGTCCGCCACACACCCCTAACCTATCGAACCCGCAACTTTCCCCCTCCGGCTCCTCTGCCCGAAAACACGAAACACCGGGAATACTTTCCCGAGGGTTTTCCCCCCCTTCACCGGTATCACCTACTACCGCGTTAGGGCACACCGAACACCGCGTATTGCCTTGATATATTTTGTGGTGCTTTGTTTGCTCTGTATTCATTATTTCTTCCCCCTCTTCTCTCCGGTAGACTACGAGACCGACGCTGCTGCTGACCAGTTCGACTACGGAGTTGACGACCCTCTCTCTTGCCAGAGCAACCAGGCAAGCCCCCCCTTTGATCACCAGATATCGCCTACTCTTCTCTATACTGCTTGCATTAGAGTAGTGTAGCATGTTACTGCTTTCCGTTAATCCTATTCTGATGCATAGCCTGTCATTGCTGCTACAGTCATTGATACCTTACCCGCAATCCTAAATGCTTAGTATAGGATGCTAGTGTTCCATCAGTGGCCCTACACTCTTGTCCGTCTACCATGCTATACTATTAGGCTGTGATCACTTCGGGAGGTGATCACGGGCATATACTATATACTTTACACTATTACATTACCTGTGATACTGTTCGGAGTTGGGGGCTGAAGGGGCAGGTGGCTCCATCCCGGTAGAGGTGGGCCTGGGTTCCCGACGGCCCCCGACTGTTACTTTGTGGCGGAGCGACAGGGCAGGTTGAGACCACCTAGGAGACAGGTGGGCCTGGCCCTGTTCGGCGTTCGCGGATACTTAACACGCTTAACGAGATCTTGGTATTTGATCTGAGTTGGCTACGAGCTTATACGCACTAACCATCTACGTGGGAGTAGTTATGGGTATCCCGACGTCGTGGTATCAGCCGAAGCACTTCAGACGTCAGCGACGGAGCGGCGCGCGCCGAATTGGACTGGAACACCACTAGGCTAGGTCTGCTTTCGGCCGCCCACGCAACGTGCAGGTGTGCTTAGGGCGATGGGCCCAGACCCCTGCGCGCTTAGGTTTAGACCGGCGTGCTGGCCTCTCTGTTTTGCCTAGGTGGGGCTGCGACGTGTTGATCTTCCGAGGCCGGGCATGACCCAGGAAAGTGTGTCCGGCCAAATGGGATCGAGCGTGTTGGGTAAGTTGGTGCACCCCTGCAGGGAAGTTAATCTATTTGAATAGCCGTGATCTTCGGTAACAGGACGACTTGGAGTTGTACCTTGACCTTATGACAACTAGAACCGGATACTTAATAAAACACACCCTTCCAAGTTCCACAGACAACCCGGTGATCGCTTTTCCGCAGGGCGACGAGGAGAGGATCGCCGGGTAGGATTATGCTATGCGATGCGACTGGAGATGCGCTTGGAGATGCTACCTGGATATGCTACTTGGAGATGCTACTTGGAGGACTTCAATCTACTCTCTTCTACATGCTGCAAGACGGAGGCTGCCAGAAGCGTAGTCTTCGACAGGATTAGCTATCCCCCTCTTATTCTGGCATTCTGCAGTTCAGTCCACTGATATGGCCTCTTTACACATATACCCATGCATATGTAGTGTAGCTCCTTGCTTGCGAGTACTTTGGATGAGTACTCACGGTTGCTTTCTCCCCCCTTTTTCCCCTTTCCTTCCTTCCTGGTTGTCGCAACCAGATGCTGGAGCCCTGGAGCCAGACGCCACTGTCGACGACGACTACTACACTGGAGGTGCCTACTACTACGTGCAGCCTGTTGACGACGACCAAGAGTAGTTAGGAGGATCCCAGGCAGGAGGCCCGCGCCTCTTTCGATCTGTATCCCAGTTTGTGCTAGCCATCTTATGGCAACTTGTTTAACTTATGTCTGTACTCAGATATTGTTGCTTCCGCTGACTCGTCTATGATCGAGCACTTGTATTCGAGCCCTCGCGGCCCCTGGCTTGTATTATGATGCTTGTATGACTTATTTATGTTTTAGAGTTGTGTTGTGATATCTTCCCGTGAGTCCCTGATCTTGATCGTACACATTTGCGTGCATGATTAGTGTACGATTGAATCAGGGGCGTCACAAGTTGGTATTAGAGCCGACTGCCTGTAGGAATCCCCCTTTCACACTTCTTGGCCGAAGTCGAGTCTAGACATTGCAAAACTTTTACTAACTTGGCTGTGTGCCTTACGGGCCCACGTCGCCATTGGGTGGTACTAGGATCTTTTACTCCTCGACCTTTACTCTGGGACTCTGAGCTCTCTTCTATTCGGGTTAAATGATTTCGCTAAAAACAAAACTAACTTTAGGTTCTCGCAAGTACTTTCTCCCGGAGAGCCACTTGTTACCGATGACCGCCTGCTGCACCAGAAGATTCCGAAGATACTCTACGATGTGCTCTCGAGACTATGTGCCATCGCTTTTGCAATTCACTTCCATCGATAAATCCCTCTGGATAACTACTTACACCTATCGTTCATATTGTCATCCCCAGTTGCTCTTGTTATTACAAGATGTCCTAAAATACTCTTCGATATTCCGAGAATTCTTTACGCTTACTGCCCTGCAGTTCATCTTATATCTAAGATCTGGCCTTTTTGCAATCGTGGTTCTGACCATGTTCTCCTTTAAATATCATGTCCTGTGCAAGTTTAAGCACTTGTCTTCTATATAGAGCAATACCCCAGTTCAACTTCTAGTTGATCTGTCGTCGAGTATTACCACCTGGTATCTCGAGATTATCTTGGAACTGCATAATTTCTTATGAGTTCTTCATCAAGTACTACATACTCACCGATTACAATTTTTCATGGGCTCGGAGTTATTGAACACTCAAAGACACCGATAACTGAACCGAGTCCGCTCTACGGTTCAACAACTCTTCAGTAAGCTTCTATAAGTACGAGTTTGTACCCGATCACGCCATTCCTAGTCTGTTTGGCTATATCATTGACGTGACGATTCTAACGGTGCTACCCGGTCCTTCTTCTCGGAGCACAATTTTCGACGATGAACTAACCTTACGTCGGTCCTCATCGTCATATCATTTCGCCTTGAACAACAAGCTTGGTTTCGAGTTTGTGTCGTACCCTTGGTTCCAATAACCTTCACTTCGTCATTACTTTGACTTGATGTCGTCGCCGATCGATTACATCTTCATGAACTCTCGCGACAAAGGTGTCGTGATCATCAACATTCTGAGCTCATCCATGATATCAATCGAATTCATGATGAGAAATACCATCCTTGCCCTTGATGAATTGTATTATCATCGACCACTTTATGGCCTTCCCACCAACACAAGCTTGTTCATGCTTGGTGTTATACCTTGAGTTCCTTGCTACCCAGCATTTGATCTTCCTTACCTCGGAAGTATTACCATCTCTTTTTGTCAAGAATGTGGTGGGAATTTCACCACCTCTTAAGAATTCTTGATATCAAAATGCTTCTTGCCATCTTCGTTCATTTCTTGGTCCCCGTGTTAATTCCAACAAGTGAACGGTGTTGTTTGGATTCTTTCCTTCTAGCAACCCTAAATTTTTTTTAGTTAATGATCGAAAGTTCATTCTTAGGCTATTGACTATTGAATCACCATTCTGACATTGGTCGTGCAACCCAACCCATATTTCGGGTGCACCTTTCAACCAATGTTTAATTGTGTATGTTTTCCTCGAGCATACATCATTATACCATTTGATCTGACAAATGTCATCTTCTTGTTCACATTATTGTGTAAATCCATCTTTTGAAAATCTCAATGAATTGTCGCTGAGTCAATCAGCCACCTCCTCACCTCTCCTTGGTTTAATGATGAATTATTGTTTCAGGAACCCGCTCCCATAGTTCATTTCCCGAGAGTCTTGCAATGCCATTTCAACGATTTGTGTTGCGTCTTTTCTTCTCGGACATCCTGAGTCTCAGGTATCCTGACACCAATTGGATCTGAATCTCGGTCAGATATGATGGTTGGGACAACTTTCCACGAGTTATGTTGTTTGTCCTTTGATGACCCGGTAACATGATGTCATGCCTAGCACCCCCCCCCCCTGGCTGGAGGACCTATCATTATAGATTCCTTTTCAGCAAGGTTATCCATTCATCCATGGGGAAATTGTAAGACTTATTCTACAAGTTATTCCTGACGGATCCTTCGTGTTTCCAAAGTTTGATCTTCACCTGAAGACCATGTCAATGCTACCTCGAAGCATGTCAATGGTACTCCGATTTTCAACAGGAACATTTGAAGCACGATGCTAAATTTTGTTTATCATTTATCCTAACACCGTTGTATGGGTAATATCATGAGATTCCTCCCCCCTTACCTAAATGGTTGTCTACCTTATATCATGTTATGGATATCTTGTTCTGCTTGTCCTTGGGAAGGATATACCCCTGATATATGTGTTTAAACACATTTTCCTTTCCATTATTTGGTTTAACCTTTCTTGTGATCTATATAATCTAAGCAGTAATAATTCACTGCGTAGGTAAAACACCTCGGTGTACAACTCTGACAGTGAGACCCTGTTTCTATTGTTGATGGCATTTCGGTAACCGCCGATGGATGAGAACTTTGCCTCTTGGCCCGCCTCGTTCAACGAGCAGGAAAATGGTTCTCTTCGTCCCTCGCCCTTGGTACCAACGTTGTTGCCGACATAGCTGACATGGTGCTCACTGACATGCCTTGCTATCATGACCGTGCAAGATGTCACTGCTCCTATTATTAAAAAAAAAACCACATGGTGGGCCCATAACCCACAGTTCCACAGGATCGAAACCTGACTCTCCTATACACCCTGTTGTCGAAGTTATTCCTCGCGCTTGGCTTCGTATTTAATTCACGGGCCACCTTCCTAATGCTCTATTCTGGTATCAGACGCAATACTTACTCTCGCTGCTCTGAAACCCTTTCTCACTCTGGTTCAGACTTCGAGCAACTATCTATCCACTTGGAACCTCTTATTGTACCTTCGTACCTTACTCTTGATGTATTCGATATGTTCAACTCGAGAGATAATCTTATGCTCATTCATGGGCTAACCCCCAGAAGATTTTCCCTTGTAACATCCTATCGTTGTAGAGCTGCCCCTTACCTATTCGTAAGTACGATGGAGATCCCGAAGAAAGGATGACAAATTGATCATGGTGACATGAAGCAGTGAAATGAAGACATCAACGAAAGGGATCAACCTCTTCGAAAGGGAAGCCAAGACCGAGAAGACTCGTTAGGTTTTTCGCTACCAACACCTTCGCCCCTTACTCCACCGCTTAAATCTCGGGACGAGATTTCTTGTAGTGGAGGAGAATTGTGACGCCCGAGTAATTAAGCTACAGTGATCCTTTGCTAATGATGCCACGTCACCTTGTTTGTAGTTGCTAATCTCGAGTTAGTTTGAAACCGATTCAAATTCAAATTTAAAATATAGGCAAACGACAAAAGTTTTCAAATAATAAAACTAAAATGTTCTGGTTGTGCCAAATAATGCGTAGGTAATTATGGTGAAGGAACCACACTTTTATTATGTGTTTTAATGCACTAAAACGATTTAAATATTAGCAAACCTGATTATTTAAATGCCTTTTCAGATTGATAAAATATCGAACCAAATTAATTGGGGTCTAGACTTTTGTGGCGGTGGACTAAATCGAAATGTTCAAATTAGATGCAAAGTATATATTTTTACAGAACCTAAAATAATAGGAAACAAAAATAAAACAGAAAAGAAAAGAGGAAAATAAAGAAAATACAAAAGAGAAAACAGAAAACAAAAATAAGAGCAACCCCCCCGGGCCGTGGCCCAACTGGGCCAACACCCCCAGGCCCGGCCGGCCGGCCCACCCCGCTACCCCCCTCCTTATCCACTCCCTCCCCCAAACCCTAACCGACAGCTACCCACTCGCCCCCCCCACTCGCTTTCT
>NC_057800.1:746009426-746018584 GCF_018294505.1 Triticum aestivum
GACGCCGCCCCTCCCGCACTCCCCGCACCCACACCCCACTCTCCCCACGACGCCCCCTCCTCTCTCCCGGTCTGGATCGGGATCCAGAGGAGGCCGACGCCGCCCGACGCCGCCCCGTCCACCCCTCCTCCCCGGCCGGCCTCTGCTTCCTCCCGGCGCCGCCCTGCCATTGCCGCCTCGACCCCGACAACGTCGCCCGAAGCGTCCCGGACGCCGCCGGACTTCCCATTCTACGCACGACGTCCCCGTCACCCCCCTCGACCCTGTCGCCGTCGACGGCCATCACCACCATCCCGACGCCGTCGCCGGAGCCATCGCGCCGTCCCCATCGCCGGAGCATGCCGCCATCGAGCCCTTCCCGAGCTCACTCTCGCACACCTGCAGGGCCCAGTGAGCCACCACCCCTCCCTTCCTCCTCTCCCCTCGATCTCTGTCGCCGGCTCCGTCCACCCGCGTGCTCATAGCCGCGGCCTCGTCCAGCGCACGCGTGCGCCGGCTCGCCTTGCCTCCCCTCGTCCCGCAGCTGCGTGCTACAGGAGGCGCCGCTCCGCCCCGCCCCTGGCCACCGGCCCCTCGCACCCTTAGCCTCCTCCCCTGCTGCTGCAGTCTCGAACCGCCGGGCCGCGCCTGCTTCCGCGCGCCCGCGCCGGCCCCATCCGCCTCTGCTCCACAGCTAACCGGAGCCCGCCTTCCCTGGTGGCCTCGGGCACGCGCCCGCGCGCATCCGTCCCTTGCGCTCGCCGCCGCCGCGAACTGCGGCCCCGGTCAGTCAGCACCTGGGTCCGGCGCCCCTGGGCTCCGTCCGCCGCACCCAGGTCAACCTCGACGGGTGCCCACGCTCGTGCCCGTTTTCCGTTACCCGCGCGCCCGTTTGGCCCCTAGGGCCAATGACATGTGGGGCCCAGCCCCCAGAATGTTTTAATAAAAAAAAAGAAAGAATTAAAAAAATATATACAAAAATAATTAAATAAACAATAATAATTAATTAATTAATTAATTAAGGAATTAATTAAGTTAATTAATTATAATTAAATTAACCTAATCACTAATTAACATAATTAATTGTTAGTTAATTAAATTAGAGTACGATGAACGGGACCCACCTGTCAGGTTGACCAAGTCAACTGCTGACGTCATGCTGACATCATGATGACGTCAGCAGACACTATTCTGGATAATGTTGATTAAATTAATTAAATAAATCCTAAAAATGATTTAAATCTTTTAAAATTAATATAAGGTAAACCGTAGCTTGGATCGAAAAACTTTGTACATGAAAGTTGCTCAGAACGACGAGACGAATCCGGATACGCGGTCCGTTCGTCCGCCACACACCCCTAACCTATCGAACCCGCAACTTTCCCCCTCCGGCTCCTCTGCCCGAAAACACGAAACACCGGGAATACTTTCCCGGGGGTTTCCCCCCCCTTCACCGGTATCACCTACTACCGCGTTAGGGCACACCGAACACCGCGTATTGCCTTGATATATTTTGTGGTGCTTTGTTTGCTCTGTATTCATTATTTCTTCCCCCTCTTCTCTCCGGTAGACTACGAGACCGACGCTGCTGCTGACCAGTTCGACTACGGAGTTGACGACCCTCTCTCTTGCCAGAGCAACCAGGCAAGCCCCCCCTTTGATCACCAGATATCGCCTACTCTTCTCTATACTGCTTGCATTAGAGTAGTGTAGCATGTTACTGCTTTCCGTTAATCCTATTCTGATGCATAGCCTGTCATTGCTGCTACAGTCATTGATACCTTACCCGCAATCCTAAATGCTTAGTATAGGATGCTAGTGTTCCATCAGTGGCCCTACACTCTTGTCCGTCTGCCTTGCTATACTACTGGGCTGTGATCACTTCGGGAGGTGATCACAGGCATATACTATATACTTTACACTGTTACATTACCTGTGATACTGTTCGGAGTTGGGGGCTGAAGGGGCAGGTGGCTCCATCCCGGTAGAGGTGGGCCTGGGTTCCCGACGGCCCCCGACTGTTACTTTGTGGCGGAGCGACAGGGCAGGTTGAGACCACCTAGGAGACAGGTGGGCCTGGCCCTGTTCGGCGTTCGCGGATACTTAACACGCTTAACGAGATCTTGGTATTTGATCTGAGTTGGCTACGAGCTTATACGCACTAACCATCTACGCGGGAGTAGTTATGGGTATCCCGACGTCGTGGTATCAGCCGAAGCACTTCAGACGTCAGCGACGGAGCGGCGCGCGCCGAATTGGACTGGAACGCCACTAGGCTAGGTCTGCTTTCGGCCGCCCACGCAACGTGCAGGTGTGCTCAGGGCGATGGGCCCAGACCCCTGCGCGCTTAGGTTTAGACCGGCGTGCTGGCCTCTCTGTTTTGCCTAGGTGGGGCTGCGACGTGTTGATCTTCTGAGGCCGGGCATGACCCAGGAAAGTGTGTCCGGCCAAATGGGATCGAGCATGTTGGGTAAGTTGGTGCACCCCTGCAGGGAAGTTAATCTATTCGAATAGCCGTGATCTTCGGTAACAGGACGACTTGGAGTTGTACCTTGACCTTATGACAACTAGAACCGGATACTTAATAAAACACACCCTTCCAAGTTCCACAGACAACCCGGTGATCGCTTTTCCGCAGGGCGACGAGGAGAGGATCGCCGGGTAGGATTATGCTATGCGATGCGACTGGAGATGCGCTTGGAGATGCTACCTGGATATGCTACTTGGAGATGCTACTTGGAGGACTTCAATCTACTCTCTTCTACATGCTGCAAGACGGAGGCTGCCAGAAGCGTAGTCTTCGACAGGATTAGCTATCCCCCTCTTATTCTGGCATTCTACAGTTCAGTCCACTGATATGGCCTCTTTACACATATACCCATGCATATATAGTGTAGCTCCTTGCTTGCGAGTACTTTGGATGAGTACTCACGGTTGCTTTCTCCCCCCTTTTTCCCCTTTCCTTCCTTCCTGGTTGTCGCAGCCAGATGCTGGAGCCCTGGAGCCAGACGCAACCGTCGACGACGACTACTACACTGGAGGTGCCTACTACTACGTGCAGCCCGTTGACGACGACCAAGAGTAGTTAGGAGGATCCCAGGCAGGAGGCCTGCGCCTCTTTCGATCTGTATCCCAGTTTGTGCTAGCCATCTTATGGCAACTTGTTTAACTTATGTCTGTACTCAGATATTGTTGCTTCCGCTGACTCGTCTATGATCGAGCACTTGTATTCGAGCCCTCGCGGCCCCTGGCTTGTATTATGATGCTTGTATGACTTATTTATGTTTTAGAGTTGTGTTGTGATATCTTCCCGTGAGTCCCTGATCTTGATCGTACACATTTGCGTGCATGATTAGTGTACGATTGAATCGGGGGCGTCACAGCCATCACGGATCAACAACGAGAACGTAGGCCCTCACAAGTTGTAAGCGCCCCTGACCACCACGCCGGCATGGTTGAGAAGAGATGGATCTGGGCGGTGGTTTCCGGTGATGAGCGAAATAGAAGTTGCTTGTACCCATAGTAGCTGTGTCGGCAACGGCCATCACAATGAAATATAATCAATGCGTGTCGTCCTGAGTTCCTGAAAGTTTTCACCTGGATTTTCCTGGACCAATGAAGCAAAAACATGCACAATTTCTCAAACAAGGATAGATGAAGTGTGTGAATCAGATGTAGTATTAATACAACAAAAAATAGCATTGTCATCAAAGGACTCACTTACAATCGAAAGAAGAAGAAGCAGCACGATTTTGCTTCTCTCTGTTGCATCTGGACCAGATACCTGCACCATAAAAATACTAAGAAAATGATGGCATAAGAAGATTACCCTGAAATAGAAAAGCAAACTAAATATAGACGACTGTATCTTTATTGTTAAGATTCATTTAACAGGAATTTGCCGACCATCATGTAAATGAATTGCAAGAAATTTTTCCTGATATTTAATGTAGAAAGCTAACGTTAAATTATATGTTGTGCCATGAACTTATTACAATTTCCTTGATGTACCTGTATCATGGGATCCATGAGATTCATGGCCTAGTGATCACTAACCATGCCAGTCATCTGCTCCTGGGAGGTAACCCACCCATTGCTATTCCGTAACCTCTGAATGCAGTTTTCTCCTCCTAGCATTGACATGGAGATGAGCATGAGTCATATTGTTGAATTCTCTAAATGGTTCATGCTTAACTTTCCAACACAAAACAAAGAAAAGATATATTTGTAAAATTGTGAAAATAAACATGCTGGCCAACACTACAGATAATACTAGCATGGCAGACAGTTCACGTTTTGTTGAGTACATACATGATACTACCAGGTCAGAACCTACAGACGCAGGATCATTGGTTTGTACTATTCAACAACACTGACAACAATCGCAACCTGAAAATTAAGTGGCTTGAACTGGCAACCCAACCCATGAATAAAGCGGCATTGATCTGGAACACAGGACAAACAGTGCCTTGCAGATCAGTTTCAGCATAGATAAGCATAAGTAGCATATATTAAAAAAGTATTAAAAAAGGCTTGTGTTCAGTTGGACATGAATAGCGTCATGATTCCTGAGTCAGATGAACAAAGTGAAATCAAACCAGCACGAGGATAGGAGATCCCACATTGCCCAATTTCTACAATCGGCATCACCACACTTGTAAACAAGATAACAGATTTACTAATTCCAGCGCATCAATTTCTACATAAACAAAATTACCACATAATGAGATCCACGTCACTGGAGTTAAATTACGCAAATTTGCATAACACTCACGGGTAGAGGATAGCCATCAGTCGTAGTAGTATAGGAGGTTGTGGCCGTACTGGTGTCACAGCTTGATATGTTCAGGTGGGAACCTTTGCCACTGCTCACCTCAATGCCGCTATCATGTATCTGGAGCTCGGGGGGAGAGGCGGCACTGCTGCTTCCCATCTGCCTTGCATCATACCAGCTGCCGAGGCACAACACCATCGACCCAACGCTGATGGCATGCTCGCAGCCACTTCCCCTCCTTTGATAGGGAGCCGAGGTTGGGCGCATAACCTACTCTCTTCTCCATGGATTGATTCTCCGTGGGCGACGAGATCACCCTCCAAAGAGGAAATATACAAATGATGACCCTTGGTAAGAATGGAATTTATCAAATCAAGCGAGTCAAGATGTAAACCTAATTATATGATCAAAATAGAACCATTAAACAGTAGGCGAGTCAACATGATTTTAACTGACAAACTTCAAGCAAAACACAGTTTATATAATTGTATAATTTAGTCATGAAAACTTGCAAACATACTTCCTACTTGTCTTCCTGGGAGATAATCAACCTTGTAAATATTCATCCTGCTGACATGACTTGTCATACTAATCAAACTATACTTAATTATCCAATTGAGTGTAGGTAAAATCTTGTCAACTCCAAGAAAATGACAAACTTAAACCGAGTATACTTACAATGGAACTAAATCTTGAATGTTGTGCTCAATATATGCAGTTCAACTCATCTTTTTCCCTGAAAAATAAAATTCATCTTTCAAAATATGCCTACATTAATACCTTTGATTTGATGATGTCCTGAAAGCAGAGTCTAAATAACTGCACTAGACCAGAATGTCATCTATATTGCTGTTTTCTGTATGCTTCGTATGACTCCAACAATTCACACTGACACTGAATGGAAATTCGTGTAGCATACAGAAAAGTCATAAACCATAACAGAAACTTCCATCCCTTTATATGTGCTTGGACAGCAATACCCATGTCTTCAACTGTCGTTCTCTCCATCCATATTCCAGAGACCTCGAGTGCCTTAATTCTCCACACTCCTGTTGTTCTGTTGAACCCCCAAAAAATTGAGGAATGCTCCCTTAACCTGTTGTTAAACCTCAAAGCGGAAGCACAGATTTAAACAAACAAACAAATAGAGCATAGATCTAATGTGATCAACAAAATTGTGATCATATGACAATTGTGATAAATCATCACATTTATGGTTCAGATCAACAACAATTCCAAATCACTTGATATTGGCTACCAACTCTCAGTTAACATGGCAGCAGCAGCAAACTATGGCAGAGGAGAAATAATGGCCTCCAACATGTTCAGATCATGAAGAGAAAAGACTTTTTTTGCGGGAAGAGAAGAGAAAAGACTTCCTGAGCATGGCCGGAACAGAGGGAGGGAAGGGAAGGGCCTTCCATAGCGAGCCATGTCCTGCACGCCCGCCATGGTGCTCCTCCGTCACACCCGCAGCCTGCAGAAACCAACTGCACGGATCAAATCAAAAAATCCAGAAGAAGAAGATGAGGTTAGGGGAGGGGAGGCGAGGGGAGGAGGTGTTGGAAATATGCCCTAGAGGCAATAATAAATTATATTTCATTGTTCATGATAATCGTTTATTATCCATGCTAGAATTGTATTGATAGGAAACTCAAATACATGTGTGGATACATAGACAACACCATGTCCCTAGTAAGCCTCTAGTTGACTAGCTCGTTGATCAATAGATGGTTACGTTTCCTGACCATGGACATTGGATGTCGTTGATAACGGGATCACATCATTAGGAGAATGATGTGATGGACAAGACCCAATCCTAAGCCTAGCACAAGATCGTGTAGTTCGTATGCTAAAGCTTTTCTAATGTCAAGTATCATTTCCTTAGACCATGAGATTGTGCAACTCCCGGATACCGTAGGAGTGCTTTGGGTGTGCCCAACGTCACAACGTAACTGGTGGCTATAAAGGTGCACTATGGGTATCTTTGAAAGTGTCTATTGGGTTGGCACGAATCGAGACTGGGATTTGTCACTCCGTGTAACGGAGAGGTATCTCTGGGCCCACTCGGTAGGACATCATCATAATGTGCACAATGTGACCAAGGAGTTGATCACGGGATGATGTGTTACAGAACGAGTAAAGAGACTTGCCGGTAACAAGATTGAACAAGGTATCAGGATACCGACGATCGAATCTCAGGCAAGTATCATACCGATAGACAAAGGGAATTGTATACGGGATTGATTGAATCCTTGACATCGTGGTTCATCCGATGAGATCATCGTGGAGCATGTGGGAACCAACATGGGTATCCAGATCCCACTGTTGGTTATTGACCGGAGAGTTGTCTCGGCCATGTCTGCATGACTCCCGAGCTCGTAGGGTCTACACACTTAAGGCTCGATGACGCTAGGGTTATAGGGAATAGATGTACGTGGTTACCGAATGTTGTTCGGAGTCCCAGATGAGATCCCGAACGTCACGAGGAGTTCCAGAATGGTCCAGAGGTAAAGATTTATATATGGAAAGTCATCATACGGTCACCGGAACAATTCGGGGGGTTACCGGTATTGTACCGGGACCACCGAAGGGGTTCCGGGGGTCCACCGGGAGGGTCCACCTGCCCCGGAGGGCCCTATGGGCTGTGTGTGGAGAGGGACCAGCCCATTAGTGGGCTGGGCGCCTCCCCCTAGGGCCCATGTGCCTAGGGTTTGGGGGAACCCTAAAGGGGGGCGCCCCCCTTGCCTTGGGGGGCAAGGCAACCCCCCTGGCCGCTGCCCCCTCCTCAGATTGGATCTGAGGGGGCCGGCCCCCCTCTCCCTTGCCCCTATATATATGTGGGGGGTGGGTGGGCAGCCGCAACCCAAGTTCTGGCGCAGCCCTCCCCCTCTCCCAAGTCCTCCTCCTCTCCCGCGGTGCTTGGCGAAGCCCTGCAAGATTGCCACGCTCCTCCTTCACCACCACGCCATCGTGCTGCTGCTGGATGGAGTCTTCCCCAACCACTCCTTCTTCCCTTGCTGGATCAAGGCGTGGGAGACGTCACCGGGCTGCACATGTGTTGAACGCAGAGGCGCCGTTGTTCGGCGCTTAGATCGGAATCAACCGTGATCTGAATCGCTGCGAGTATGACTCCTTCATCCGTGTTCTTGCAACGCTTCCGCTTAGCGATCTACAAGGGTATGTAGATGCACTCCCCTTTCCCTCGTTGCTAGATTACTCCATAGATTGATCTTGGTGACGCGTAGAAAATTTTAAATTTTTGCTACGATCCCCAACAGTGGCATCATGAGCTAGGTCTATGCGTAGTTTCTATGCACGAGTAGAACACAAGTTGTTGTGGGCGTAGATTTTGTCAATTTACTTGCCGTTACTAGTCTTATCTTGATTCGGCGGCATCGTGGGATGAAGCGGCCCGTACCGACCTTACACGTACGCTTACGTGAGACTAGTTCCACCGACTGACATGCACTAGTTGCATAAGGTGGCTAGCGGGTGTCTGTCTCCCCCACTTTAGTCAGATCAGATTCGATGAAAAGGGTCCTTACGAAGGGTAAATAGAAATTGGCATATCACGTTGTGGTTTTGGCGTAGGTAAGAAACGTTCTTGCTAGAAACCTATAGCAGTGTAACACCCCGGATATGATTTACCTAATATGTAATCCAACTCTTGCCGTTTCCGGCGTTAAGTTATTTTATTTTCTCGGGTTCGGGTTTTTGCCTCCATGTGCTGTTGTTGTTGTTGTCATGCATCTCATATCATGTCATCATGTGCATTGCATTTGCATACGTGTTCGTCTCATGCATCCGAGCATTTTCCCCGTTGTCCGTTTTGCATTCCGGCGCTCCGTTCTCCTCCGGTGGTCTTTTCTACCTTTCTTTCGTGTGTGGGGATTAAACATTTCCGGATTGGACCGAGACTTGCCAAGCGGCCTTGGTTTACTACCGGTAGACCGCCTGTCAAGTTTCGTACCATTTGGACTTCGTTTGATGCTCCAACGGTTAACTGAGGGACCGAAAAGGCCTCATGTGTGTTGCAGCCCAACACCCCTCCAATTTGGCCCAAAACCCACCAAAACCCTCTCCATCATCTAGAGCGTTCGATCACGATCGCGTGGCCGAAAACCGCACCTCATTTGGACACTCCTAGCTCCCTCTATGCCTATAAATAGGTCCCCTCTGAAATTCTCGTTTTCCTCTCCCTGAAACCCTAGATCCAGCTCCTCCGCGCAGTCGGACACGTCCGCCGCCCGCCTGGACCACTCCTGCGCTGCCACGTGGGCACCGCGCCCCACATCGCCGCCTCCTCCCGCTGCCGGCCCGCTCAGGGCCCCCGCGCCCCGCCGCCCTTCTCCTCCTTCGGCGCCGGCCGCCCGAGCAACAGCGCCTCGCCGCAAGCCCCGCC
>NC_057800.1:746319041-746414093 GCF_018294505.1 Triticum aestivum
ACCGCGGTGAGTACGAGGATTTGAACGCTTGCCCGATATACGGTCCATTACGCTATAAGATCAGCCGCGATGACCCTGGTGATGTCGAGGGCGAGCGCCCCAGGAAGAAGATTCCTGCCAAGGTGATGTTGTATGCTCCTATAATACCACGGTTGAAACGTTTGTTCCAAAATAAAGAGCATACCAAGGCGATGCGGTGGCACAGAGAAGACCGTAAGAAACACGGAAAGTCGAGAGTACCCGCTGACGGGTCGCAGTGGAGAAAAATCGAAAGAAAGTACGGGAAGGAATTTGCAGATGACGCAAGGAACATATGGTTTGGTCTAAGCATAGACGGCATTAATCCTTTTGGGGAGCAGACCAGCAACCATAGCACCTGGCTTGTGACTCTATGTTTGTATAACCTTCCTCCTTGGTTGTGCATGAAGCGGGAGTTTATTATGATGTTAGTGCTCATCCAAGGTCCTAAGCAACCCAGCAACGACATTGATGTGTACCTAAGGCCATTAGTTGAAGAACTCTTACAACTGTGGAATGGAACAGGTGTACGTGCGTGGGATGAGCACATGGGGGAAGAATTTGACCTAAAGGCGTTGCTGTTCGTGACCATCAATAATTGGCATGCTCTCAGTAACCTTTCAGGACAGACAAACAAGGGATACCACGCATGCACGCACTGTTTGGACGATACCGACAGTATATATTTGGCTAATTGTAAGAAGAATGTGTACCTGGGACATCGTCAATTTCTTCCGAGCAGGCATCCCATAAGAAAGAAAGGCAAGCATTTCAAAGGTGAGGCGGATCACCGGACAAAGCCTCGCCACTGTACTGATGCTGATGTACATGATATGGTCAAGGATTTGAAGGTGGTCTTTGGAAAGGGTCCTGGTGGACAACCTGTTCCGAATGACGCTGACGGACGCGCACCCATGTGGAAGAAGAAATCTATATTTTGGGACCTGCCCTATTGGAAAGACCTAGAGGTCCGCTCTGCAATCGACGTGATGCACGTGACGAAGAATCTTTGTGTGACCCTGCTTGGCTTCTTGGGCGTGTATGGGAAGACAAAAGATACACCTGAGACACGGGAGGACCAGCAACGTATGCACGGAAAAGACGACATACATCAGGGTCATGCAAGCTACGCTCTTACCAAAGAAGAGAAGGAAATCTTCTTTGAATGCCTGCTCAGTATTAAGGTGCCGTCTGGCTTCTCATCGAATATAAAGGGAATAATAAACATGGCAGAGAAAAAGTTCCAGAACCTAAAGTCTCATGACTGCCACGTGATTATGACGCAACTGCTTCCGGTTGCATTGAGGGGGCTTCTACCGGAAAACGTTTAATTAGCCATTGTGAAGCTATGTGCATTCCTCAATGCAATCTCTCAGAAGGTAATCGATCCAGAAATCATACCAAGGTTAGAGAATGATTTGGTGCAATGTCTTGTCAGTTTCGAGTTGGTGTTCCCACCATCCTTCTTCAACATCATGACGCACGTCCTAGTTCACCTATGCGAAGAGATTAACGTTTTGGGTCCTCTATTTCTACACAATATGTTCCCCTTTGAGAGGTTCATGGGAGTCTTAAAGAAATATGTTCATAACCGTGCTAGGCCAAAAGGAAGCATCTCCAAGGCCATGAAAATGAGGAGGTCATTGAGTTTTATATTGACTTTATTCCCGACCTTAAGCCAATTGGTGTTCCTGAATCGCGGCATAAGGGCAGACTAGATGGAAAAGGCACGCTAGGAGGGGAACAAATAATATGTATGGACGGACATTCTCTCACTGAAGCACACTGCACAGTTCTACAGAATTCTGCCTTGGTGACTCCGTATATGGATGAACACAAGAATTTGCTACGCTCCAAACACACGGAGCGGTCTGATCACTGGATTACACGTGAACAAACCAGGAGTTTCGCCAGCTGGTTGCAGACACGTACCATGCATGACGCCTCTATTGAAGATGACATGTACTTGTTGTCCCAGTTACCATCTTCGAATATAATGACTTTCAAAGGGTACGAGATAAATGGTAATACATTTTACACGATCGCCCAAGATAAGAAGAGCACCAACCAAAACAGTGGTGTCCGCTTTGACGCAGAAACCTGAAGGAAATATGCCCTAGAGGCAATAATAAAGTTATTATTTATTTCCTTATATCATGATAAATGTTTATTATTCATACTAGAATTGTATTAACCGGAAACATCATACATGTGTGAATACATAGACAAACATAGTGTCACTAGTATGCCTCTACTTGACTAGCTCATTAATCGAAGATGGTTATGTTTCCTAACCATGAACAAAAGAGTTGTTATTTGATTAACGGGATCACATCACCCATTCCATTAGCTTAGCACCCGATCATTTAGTATGTTGCTATTGCTTTCTTCATGACTTATACATGTTCCTATGACTATGAGATTATGCAACTCCCGTTTGCCGGAGGAACACGTTGTGTGCTACCAAACGTCACAACGTAACTGGGTGATTATAAAGGAGCTCTACAGGTGTCTCCAAAGGTACATGTTGGGTTGGCGTATTTCAAGATTAGGATTTGTCACTCCGATTGTCGGAGAGGTATCTCTGGGCCCTCTCGGTAATGCACATCACATAAGCCTTGCAAGCATTGCAACTAATGAGTTAGTTGCGAGATGATGTATTACGGAACGAGTAAAGAGACTTGCCGGTAACGAGATTGAACTAGGTATTGAGATACCGACGATCGAATCCCGGGCAAGTAACATACCGATGACAAAGGGAACAACGTATGTTGTTATGCGGTCTGACTGATAAAGATCTTCATAGAATATGTGGGAGCCAATATGAGCATCCAGGTTCCGCTATTGGTTATTGACCGGAGACATGTCTCGGTCATGTCTACATTGTTCTCGAACCCGTAGGGTCCGCACGCTTAAGGTTTCGATGACAGTTTCATTATGAGTTTATATGTTTTGATGTACCGAAGGAGTTCAGAGTCCCGAAATGGTCAAGACGTAAAGATCGATATATTGGACGACTATATTCGGACATCGGAAAGGTTCCGAGTGATTCGGGTATTTTTGGAGGTACCGGGGAGTTACGGGAATACGAGGAAGAAGCAATGGACCTTAATGGGCCCTAGTGGGAAGGACCAGGAGGTGGCGCGCGCCCCTCCCAAGCCCAGTCCGAATTGGACAAGGGGTTTGGGGTGCGGCCCCTCTCTCCCTTCCTTCCTCTCTTCCCACCTTTCCCCCCTTCTCCTAGTTGGACTAGGAAAGGAGGAAACCTAGTCCAACTAGGAGTAGGAATCCTACTCCCCTAGCGTGCCCCTCCTAGGGCCGGCCTCGTCCCCCCTTGCTGCTTTATATACGGGGGCAGGGGGGCACCCCATGGACACAACAATTGATCCTTGAGATCTTTTAGCCGTGTGCGGTGCCCCCCTCCACCATAATCCTCGATAATATTGTAGCGGTGCTTAGGCGAAGCCCTGCAAAGGTAGAGCATCAAGACCGTCACCACATCGTCGTGCTGACGGCACTCATCCCCGACACTTTGCTGGATCGGAGTCCGGGGATCGTCATCGAGCTGAACGTGTGCTAGAACTCGGAGGTGCCGTAGTTTCGGTGCTTGATCGGTCGGGCCGTGAAGACGTACGACTACATCAACCGCGTTGTCATAACACTTCTACTGTCGGTCTACGAGGGTACGTAGATCATACTCTCCCCTCTCGTTGCTATGCATCACCATGATTTTGCGTGTGCGTAGGAATTTTTTTGAAATTACTACGTTCCCCAACAGTGGCATCCGAGCCTAGGTTTTATGCGTTGATGTAATATGCACGAGTAGAACACAAGTGAGTTGTGGGCGATATAAGTCATACTGCTTACCAGCATGTCACAATTTGGTTCGGCGGTATTGTTGGATGAAGCAGCCCGGACCGACATTACGCGTACGCTTACCTGAGACTGGTTCTACCGACGTGCTTTGCACACAGATGGCTGGCGGGTATCAGTTTCTCCAACTTTAGTTGAACCGAGTGTGGCTATGCCCAGTCCTTGCGAAGGTTAAAACAGCACCAACTTGACAAACTATCGTTGTGGTTTTGATGCGTAGGTAAGAACGGTTCTTGCTCAGCCTAGTAGCAGCCACTTAAAACTTGCAACAACAAAGTAGAGGACGTCTAACTTGTTTTTGCAGGGCATGTTGTGATGTGATATGGTCAAGACGTGATGAGATATAAGTTGTTGTATGAGATGATCATGTTTTGTTGAAGTTATCGGCAACTGGCAAAATCTTTATGGTTGTCTCTCTATTGCATAAGATGCAAGTGCCCAATAATTGCTTTACTTTATCGCTATGTGATAGCAATAGTTGCAAGAGCAATTGTTGGCGAGACGACCATGTGACGATACATTGATATAGATCAAGATGATGGAGATCATGGTGTCATGCCGGTGAAGATATAGATCATGACAGTACTTTGGAGATGGAGATCAAAGGCGCAAGATGATGATGGCCATATCATTTCACATATTTTGATTGCATATGATGTTTATCTTTTATACATCTTATTTTTGCTTAGTTTGACGGTAGCATTTTAAGATGATCTCTCACTAATTATCAAGAAGTGTTCTCCCTGAGTATGCACCGTTGCGAAAGTTCTTCATGCTGAGACACCACGTGATGATCGGGTGTGATAGGCTCTACGTTCAAATACAATGGGTGCAAAACAGTTGCACACGCGGAATACTCAGGTTAAACTTGACGAGCCTAGCATATACAGATATGGCCTCGGAACACGGAGACCGAAAGGTCGAACGTGAATCATATAGTAGATATGATCAACATAGTGAAGTTCACCATTGAAAACTACTCCATCTCACGTGATGATCGGACATGGTTTAGTTGATTTGGATCACGTGATCACTTAGAGGATTAGAGGGATGTCTATCTAAGTGGGAGTTCTTAAGTAATATGATTAATTGAACTTTAATTTATCATGAACTTAGTCCTGGTAGTATTAGCATATCTATGTTGTAGATAAATAGCTCGCGTTGTTTCTTCCCTGTGTTTATTTTGATATGTTCCTAGAGAAAATTGTGTTGAAAGATGTTAGTAGCAATGATGCGGATTGGATCCGTGATCTGATGTTTATCCTCATTGCTGCACAGAAGAATTATGTCCTTGATGCACCTCTAGGTGACAGACCTATTGCAGGAGCAGATGCAGACGTTATGAACGTTTGGTAGCTCAATATGATGACTACTTGATAGTTTAGTGCACCATCCTTAATGGCTTAGAATCGGGACTTCAAAGACGTTGTGAACATCATGGACTATATGAGATGTTCCAGGAGTTGAAGTTAATATTTCAAGCAAATACCCGAGTTGAGAGATATGAAGTTTCCAACAAGTTCTATAGCTAAAAGATGGAGGAGAATCGCTCAACTAGTGAGCATGTGCTCAGATTGTCTGGATACTACAATCGCTTGAATCAAGTGGGAGTTAATCTTCGAGATAAGATAGTGATTGACAGAATTCTTTAGTCACCATCACCAAGTTAGTAGAACTTCGTGATGAACTATAGTATGCAAGGGATGACGAAAACGACTCCCGAGCTTTTCATGATGATGAAATTGATGAAGGTAGAAATCACGAAAGAGCATCAAGTTTTGATGGTTGACAAGACCACTAGTTTTAAGAGAAGAGCAAAGGGGAGAAGGGGAACTTCAAGAAGAATGGCAAGCAAGTTGCTACTCAAGTGAGGAAGCCCATGTCTGATCCTAAGCCTGAGACTAAGTGCTTCTATTGCAAAGGGACTGATCACTGTAAGTGGAACTTCCCCAAGTATTTGGCGGATAAGAAGGATGGCAAAGTGAACATAAGTATATTTGATATACATGTTATTGATGTGTACTTTACTAGTGTTTATAGCAACCCCTCAGTATTTGATACTAGTTCAGTTACTATGATTAGTAACTTGAATCAGAAGTTGCAGAATGAACAAAGACTAGTTAAGGGTGAGGTGACGATGTGTGTTGGAAGTAGTTCCAAGATTGGTATGATCATCATCGCACACTCCCTATACTTTTGGGATTAGTGTTCAACCTAAATAAGTGTTATTTGGTGTTTTTATGAATATGATTTGATCATGTTTATTACAATACGGTTATTCATTTAAGTAAGAGAATAAACTGTTGTTCTGTTTACATGAATAAAACCTTATATGGTTACACACCCAATGAAAATGGTTCACTGGATCTCGATCGTAGTGATACACATATTCATAATATTGAAGCCAAAAGATGCAAAGTTAATAATGATAGTGCAACTTATTTGTGGCACTGCCGTTTAGGTCATATTGGTGTAAAGCACATGAAGAAACTCCATGCTGATGGACTTTTGGAATCACTTGATTATGAATCACTTGATGCTTGCGAACCATGCCTCATGGGCAAGATGACTAAGATTCCGTTCTCCGGAACAATGGAGCGAGCAACTGACTTATTGGAAATAATACATATTGATGTATGCGATCCAATGAGTGTTGGAGCTCGCGGCGGGTATCGTTATTTTCTGACCTTCATAGATGATTTGAGCAGATATGAGTATATCTACTTGATGAAACACAAGTCTGAAACATTTGAAAAGTTCAAAGAATTTCAGAGTGAAGTGGAGAATCATCGTAACAAAAATAAAAGTTTCTACGATATGATCGCAGAAGTAAATTATTTGAGTTACGAGTTTGGACTTCAGTTAAAAACAATGTGAAATAGTTTCACTACTCACGCCACCTGGAACACCACAGGATAATGGTGTGTCCGAACGTCATAACCATACTTTATTAGATATGGTGCGATCTATGATGTCTGTTACCGATCTACCACTATCGTTTTGGGGTTATGCATTAGAGACAGCTGCATTCACATTAAATAGGGCACCATCTAAATCTGTTGAGACGACACCGTATGAACTATGGTTTGGCAAAGAAACCTAAGCTGACGTTTCTTAAAATTTGAGGTTGCAATGCTTATGTGAAAAAGTTTCAACCTGATAAGCTCTAACCCAAATCGGAGAAGTGCGTCTTCATAGGATACCCAAAAGAAAATGTTGGGTACACCTTCTATCACAGATCTGAAGGCAATATATTCGTTGCTTTGAATGGATCCTTTCTAGAGAAGGAGTTTCTCTCGAAAGAAGTGAGTGGGAGGAAAGTAGAACTTGATGAGGTAACTGTACCTGCTCCCTTATTGGAAAGTAGTTCATCACAGAAATCTGTTCCTATGACTACTACACCAATTAGTGAGGAAGCTAATGATGATGATCATGTAACTTCAGATCAAGTTACTACCGAACCTCGTAGGTAAACCAGAGTGAGATCCACACCAGAGTGGTACGGTAAATCCTGTTCTAGAGGTCATGTTACTTGACCATGACGAGCCTACGAACTATGAGGAAGCGATGATGAGCCCAGATTCTGCGAAATGGCTTGAGGCCATGAAATCTGAGATGAGATCCATGTATGAGAACAAAGTATGGACTTTGATTGACTTGCCCAATGATCGGCGACCAATTGAGATTAAATGGATCTTCAAGAGGAAGACGGACGTTGATAGTAGTGTTACTATCTACAAAGCTAGAATTGTCGCAAAAGGTTTTCGACAAGTTCAAGGTGTTGACTACGATGAGAGTTTCTCACTCGTATCGATGCTTAAGTCTGTCCGAATCATGTTAGCAATTGCCGCATTTTATGATTATGAAATTTGGTAAATGGATAAACAAAACTGCATTCCTTAATGGATTTATTAAAGAAAAGTTGTATATGATGCAACCAGAAGGTTTTGTCAATCCTAAAGGTGTTAACAAAATGTGCAAGCTCCAGCGATCCATCTATGGACTGGTGCAAGCATCTCAGAGTTGGAATATACGCTTTGATGAGTTGATCAAAGCATATAGTTTTATACAGACTTGCGGTGAAGCCTGTATTTACAAGAAAGGGAGTGGGAGAACTACAACATTTCTGATAAGTATATGTGAATGCCATATTGTTGATCGAAAATAATGTAGAATTATTCTGCAAAGCATAAAGGAGTATTTGAAAGGAGTTTTTAAAAAAGAAAGACCTCGGTGAAGCTGCTTACATATTGAGCATCGAGATCTATAGAGATAGATCAAGACACTTGATAAGTTTTTTCAATGAGTATATACCTTGACAAGATTTTGAAGTAGTTCAAAATGGAACAGTCAAAAAAAGAGTTCTTACCTGTGTTACAAGGTGTGAAATTGATTAAGACTCAAAGCCCGACCACGGCAGAAGATAGAAAGAGAATGAAAGTCATTCCCTATGCCTCAGCCATAGATTCTATAAAGTATGCCATGCTATGTAGCAGATCTATTGTATACCCTACACTGTGTTAAGCGAGGGAATACAATAGTGATCTAAGAGTAGATCACTGGACAACGGTCAAAATTAGCCTTAGTGGAATAAGGAAATATTTCTCGATTATGGAGGTGAAAAAAGGTACGTCGTAAAAAGTTACGTCGATGCAAGTTTTGACACAGATCTGGATGACTCTAAGTCTCGATCTAGATACATATTGAAAGTGGGAGCAATTAGCTAGAGTAGCTCCGTGCAGAGCATTGTAGACATAGAATTCGCAAAATACTTACGGATCTGTATGTGACAGACCCCTTGACTAAAATTATTTCACAAGCAAAACATGATCACACCTTAGTACTCATTGGGTGTTATTCACATAACCGATATGAACTATATTACTGACTCTAGTAAACCCTTTGGGTCTAGTAAACATGATCACACCTTAGCAGCGCGTTTTAAGGCGAAAGTGCTGCAACTAACAAAAGGAAAAGAAAAAAAGGGAAGAAGAGAAAAATAGTAGGGAGATAAGCGACAAATTATCAGAGCACTAATTACACTTCATAGGGAAACAAGCCAAGAGCCTTATCTCCACCAACATACAATACCCCTTCATGTTTTCCATAGTTACAGTGTCATGCCATCATTTTGCCCATTAGAACATGCCAAGAGGAAAGCATTGAGAGTGACCCATACAACACTCCTTTTTTTCCATAACTATAGTGCCATATCATCATTTTGCATATGCGAACATGCTAATTAGAGCCAAACATTAAGAGTAAACTTAAACACAGTTGGTATACTTGTTTTTGTTGCCGCGAGGCCCTCCACTACCTCACACGGTCTCCTTACCCACACCGTTTTTTTTCAAACTGATATCACACATCCTCCCCATTTCTGGTTTTTATTACTATATTTACATTATACGTTAATTTTTGCCATTTACCTACACCGATTTCTTGACCCCTAATGACTTCCCACCTCCTTCTCGCCGCCTTTCCTTTTGAGCGCCCCGTTCACCCCCAAGCAGTGGCGGAGCCAGGAATTTCCTGCTCGGTATTCCTTGGTATTCATTTGTGCAATACAGTAGCAATATGGCAACAAATATGCAGCAAGCTAGGAGTAGTATATCAATGAATCAGTAGTTCTTTGGTATTCCATGGAAGTCCAGGGAAGACCCCTGGCTCCGCCACTGCCCCCAAGTCGCAGCTAAGAGCAACTCTAGCAGAGTTGTCATATTGGCAGCCTTCGTAACACATATGTAGCACGCTACATAATGTTTAGGAGGCTACGGAGACTGTGCGCGAACACATAGTCACCATAAATCAGCATGCATAAATTCCCCGCAAGTAAGGCCCACCTGTCATTGGGTCATAGATTCTTCGGCAATAATCCAAATTTCTGAAGAACACATAAAGAAGCATCGATTTCATCCCTATAAATAGGGCAGTAAATTAGTCGCACTACAACACTAACAATCCGTGGCAATGAATACGGTGGCTGGGGCGTGATTGGCGAGAAATGTGGCAACTTGGGCCCTGATAGCCTGGAAACTTACCTCGACGACGGCGACATTGCGAATCTCAATGCCTGAAAAAGGGCCTCGGCGCTCTTGTCCCAGGCCCACCATGCATCGGTAGGGGCAGGCATGCGCGGTCCCAAATCCCTCTCTTTCTTTCGATGTCTTGCTTCTGACCCTCATCCATGGCCACTTCGTGAAGTCCGAAAAGGGGCCTGGGGATCCAGCTTCTGCTGCTCCCCCTCATCCCCAGAACTGAAGATGAGAGGGTCACCTTCCGGTGGGCCATTTATGAGGGAGTAGTCGATTGGAGGCGAGCGAGAGGGGATTGGGAGGTATCGGTGAAATAATTGGATAAGGGGGAGAGGGGAGACTGCCACCATTTTTTAAGCCGTCGCAAGCTCATTTAAGCAGGCAGTTTGGGAGGCAACAGACGGCAGACAACCATCTAGGTGTGTGTTCCCTAATGAGAGATATTCTCGTGCTGCTCACATGCTTCTTGAACTCACAAGCAAGCTAGGAGATGATGTCGCATGGTGGCCATCCGATGGTCTACCAAGCGAATTCTAGAGAGCGATCGCGCCATCTAATAGATGTGTTGTTGATGGTCACGTCTCCCCTCGTCGGCGGTGGTGCGGGGGGGGGGGGGGGGTCGCACAACTTCAAATTCCACCTATAGAGCGAGGAGGAAGAAGATGAAATATCCATCCCCCGCTAGCAGTTGACTTTGGGGCAAGCTCCAAATGACACCTCCAGATATGGAGGAGACCACATATGGAGGGAGCTCGAAAAATATGTCGATTGGGGGTGGATGACGACTCTGATAGTGGATGTTTTTATTAGCCCTGGCCTGTGTTCGGCTTTGTGTCGTGAAACTACTTAAAGCCAAGTTCAAAGCAGGTTGTGTAGAGTGGATTGACAAAAGTCACGATAAGTGTCTCATTCTTTGGCAGAAAGTTCAACGATTGGGCTAACTACATATTAAACTGTGAAAGAATTTGTATGATGTTGAACATGTTTCTATCGAAGCTATCAATTCATCAATGAAAAATATTTTTCTCTGTGTAATGCTTATAGGTAAAGCAAGAAGTAACAACAATTGAAGATATACGCTCTGGAACTGAAGCATGGGATGGGTAAGTACAAACTTGATGGAGATGATATTAGATTTACCATTTTCAATTTTTTGTAATGCAAATCTTATTTTCTTGCTTTAAAGCAATTTGAGGTAGAAACAGTAATATATATGTAGGATTTAGACTCAACCATTGGATAAATATTTTCATGTTTACCCAACTTGCAATTTGGGTTGGAATTATTGTAGCCACCACAAGCCTCAGGACGAACCATCTAGCTAAGCCTAGGCTTAGTGATGGTTAGCTTGGATAAGAATCTATTGGAATTTTCCTGTTAGAGTTTTCCATTTGGGGATGGATATTATATAAAGCTAAGGATAAGCTATGTTGTGCGAAGAATGGATAAACCAGAGGTAATCCTCGGAAAACCCCACTCCTGCATGTATCAACACACCGATGCAACCAAAGCTTATGTCGTGACATAAGTTCGTGGCGGTACCTCATCAGTAATACATACACAGGCCATACATAATTGGCAAAAGAAAACAAAGTAACACATAGCAAAGACCATGTATGCCCCTTGCTCATAATAAATAAAAGTTGTCTTATGATATATCATTTTTTGCGGGTGGTCTTATGATATTAATTGTGGCTAGTTTGAATCCTCATTTTATGTTATGGCTTTTGTTGCAGAAGTCGCGGGAATTGATCGTGGTGTCCTGATGCGTGCTTTGAGGCTGTTGGTACAGAAGGGAAAGACAATTTCTTTAAGGGCACTTCAGTGAACGACAAAGGCGTCAAATTTTCTGCTTAAACTTTGTGCCAACTAACAGATGAATAATAATCTTGATAGATGTCCTTGAAAATAATACATCCCGTCTTAGCCGTATGTATGTACATTGATGACGTCCTTCTGGTCAGCATCGTTCAAACGTCAGTATTTATTTGCCGTCCCGAACTATTGTAATTAGCATTTGATTCATTTCTCGAGTACCATACTTACCTACTATCAGGGCCGGTCCTGAGATTTTGGGCGCCCCGGGCGAGAGTAAAAGTCGGGGCCCTTAATATAGACATCTTAACAATAACATTGAATATAGGTACATGTATTATCAAGCACTTAAATGCATCCAATAATAGTATGCATATCAAATACTTTATAAGTATTACCTTTAATAATAATTCTAACATTCCTTGATGCAAAATCACTTATGATGGGGTCGTTGTCAATATCATCCAATAATTTCTTATCGATTCCATAATGTTGCCAAACCATATAACCTAGGTCATTGGTGACCTCAGATAGTTCCTCACTAATTTCAACTTCAAAAGGCTTCTTTCGGCCTATACAATAGTCACATGTATAGTAAATAAAGATGTGATAAGCAATGGAGATATCAGGATAACAACCAACTTCTCTTGACATGCTCGAAATCTCCATGGCATATATTACAGTCATCTGGCAAAGTGAATCCGCAATTTTCAATTCAGAAATAAGATCAAATACCTCAACATCACATGATCTGTGAAGAGAGAAAGTTTCTGCAAATTTTGTGCGCCACTCTTCAAGTTCATTATCATCAATGACTTCATAGTTTCCGAGCTAAAAAATTTCCAAATATATCTTTAAACACCATAGGTTCTTTAAATCTACCCTACAAAGAAGTGGTCGCTATCAACCAAAACAAAAAAATAACTTGGACAGCCTTATCAAATTCTAGAATTTCTCCTCGACAATCACTTTCGTCAAATGTTACTTCTTGTAACATGATGTCTTACCGGAAACAATGGACCTACACTCATTTCATTTGTAGTAACTTTGGCAATTATCAAACTAGCAGAAAACTCCTCATCTCTATATATACATCTTAAAATATTGTGTTATACCTTGTATTTTCTTTCTTTTCCTTTTATCGCTAGCAGATGCATATTTTCTTCCAGATGATATGATGACACAATGCTGAAAAAAATTCATTAATTGTTGAACAGTGCCACTGGGCCGGCTATGCATCTATAGAACCACAATCAGAATACATGTTATACCTCCGATGGCCGAATCAGCGATGGACGGAAACCAGAGCCGGATTACTACAGGCCCCGGCGAATTGAAATCGGCGGCGAGGAACTGATGATCTAAATTAGAATTAGGAGAAAAGGAGAAAGAAACGTCGAGCACGCACTAGCGAACAATCGAAGCTTCGGCGGCCGCTAGAAATCGCTGTGTCAATGCGAGATGAAATAGGAAGGGATCAATCACTCCTATTTTTATGTGAAAAAAGGAAAGAAACGATTGCTGCCGCTGTGCCTCACTGGCCTGCTGCGTGCGTGCTGCATGCTGCGTGAGGCCCAGCCGGCCAGCCCAATAGGGCATTTTTTTCTGCCTCGCTGGACATATAGCCTATGTATGTACATAGGAAGGGGCCCCTGAACTTTGGGGGCCCGGGGCGGCCGCCCCCGCTGCCCCTCCCCAGGGCCGGCCCTGCCTACTATAAAAATCGCCGCCTGTTGTGTGCCTCATAAGGAGGCTCAACTAATTCTAATGAAATATCAGATATATTGAGAACCAAGAAGCATTGTTTGATATATTTGGGCTTGTTCAAAATGGAAGGAATTTTGAGAACAAAAAACAAGGAAATGGGCAAGCTTCATATGTGGAAGAAAGGACTGTATTCTGAAAATTCATGTCAGTTTCTTGTTCAATGGAGGCAGATTCTTGTGACGAGCTCTTTTGAACCTTGATCCATACTAAAATATATTCGTACGGAGGATAGGCTTTCTTCTTGTGTTATTATTATCACTATCACCCAAACATAGAAAAGCTTAATTTTGTTTGCATGAATTTGATTTCTCTATCACCCGTCACTGACTGATTATCCGCACACACACACAACAGTAACAAATTACCCACTACAGGAATATATCGATACACATCTTGCATTGATCAAACTTTAACTGATCTCACAGAATTCAATAAGAACTAACCAGCGTGACAAATCCATCTCAGGCTTATTATTACATAATCCATCAAACGCGACAAACTTGAATTTAACTAACCCTTGGCGACCCTAATCAAAACATAATCTAAGGTATTGCCAAGCCAGAGATGGACAGATGTGCGGATGATCTAGTTGGGAGCGAAGAAGATCTCAGAGTCGAGCCTCTTGGAGCGGAACATCTTTTCCATCTCTGGCGTGGTGTTGAAGGCCGTCTCTAGCACCTCGGGCGATATCGCCTTCCACACCGACGTCCTACCAGCCAAGTGGCTAAAGATCGGGCTGCATTTGTTTTGCACAACACAAACATTAGTTGGTCAAATGATCGATATAACTAGATAAATGCAAAACTATTGATTAAACTTGAATATGTAGGAAAATTACATTTTGAGAAAATGCAAAACATGCCACAATATTGTGCAACTAAGGGTATATACAAAAATGCTAAACAAACGGGAGGAATCCATTCTGTAAGAAACTTTCCTAGTTGCAACTAGAAATAAGTTCATACTTGATTGTTGCAAAACTGCAACAGAATATATGGAACAAAAATAATGCATCAGATCTGCTATACGCATGCATGTTTCCCTACAATTTTACTATCAAAATACAGTCAGAAAAAGATACAGTGGCATTTTTTAATCCACGACTACTGAATGAAATTGAATATGTAGCAGGAAACTTTAATGTCAGACAGGGCAACTAATTAGGGCCATATATACTTGAATTTCGCAAAATTGAAACATAATATACCGAACAAAAATAATGCTAGAAAATGTGATGTACACATGCACATCAAAAGTTCTAGTTGGTCAACTACTAGAGTAAAACTAGTGGTACGTACTTTGGCGTGGTGATGATGGAGAACCACTCCATGCCGGTGTCGTCGGCGATCTTGGAGACGACGAAGAACCTGGGCACGATGAAGAGGCAGCCCGCCTCGGCGCGGGTCTCCAGCACACGGGTGCCGTCGATGCCGACGACCTGGACGCGGCCGCCGCCTCGCACTATGTAGGTGACCTGGTAGGCCGAGTCGCAAGAGAATCCCGGCGAGCACATGGAGCGACCGTCGATCCTCACGAGGTCAGAGCCCAGCCCAACGTCCTTCACCGGTGGCAGGTTGGCCGTGTTGAGCACCACCACGCGGCCGCCGCCCGGGATGTCCACGTCGAGCGGCGCCTCGAGGCAGTTGAGCACCACGCTCTGGCGGTCCTCGGCGCGAGGCTCCGGCATCCGGTGCCCCGCGGCGATCTTGACGATGCTGGAGCCAGGCTGGGTGGAGACGATCTTGGCGGCGGCGTCCTGGTCGAGGTCCCAGGCGCGCGCGACGAACTCGGTGGAGAAGCCCGTGAAGATGCCGGTGGCGCCGGTGAGCTGGAAGTTGGTGAAGCGGCCGGGAGTGTGGCCCTTGGAGGTGTCGCCGAGGAAGAGCACCACCAGCTCCGCGGAGGCGCCCTCGGCGTTGTGCCACCAGGTGACGGCGCCGAAGGGGAGCGCCAGGGTGTCGCCCTCCTTGACGGGGATCACCTTCTCGCTGGCCGCCTCGGGGAGGACGAGGCCGCAGGCGCCGGCGCCCTGGAGCACGTAGGCGATCTTGGCCGAGTCGGAGTAGCTGGGGAGCGCGAGGCCGCCGGCGGAGAGGTGCAGCTTGGCTGCGCCGATGGAGGCGGTGCCGAGCATGGGCAGGTCGGCCGGCGACCAGTCGTAGTAGGCGCCGCCGTCGCTGCCGTAGGCCTTGGCGGGCTTCTTGTGCGACAGGTCCATGGACATGACCTCGGCGTTGGAAGTGCGCTGCACCATCGTTTCGTTGTCAAGATGAGATTGTACGTGGGAGAGGAGGAGGAAGATCGATTTGAATGGGATGGAGGAAGTGGATGCGGAATGGTCCATATTTATAGTTGCGGGTTTAGAAGATAGATAATGAATCCTAGTTGTTAGAGATAACTGATCGATCGATCCTGATGTGAAACTAATAAGTGTTTACGTGTAACACGCGTCTATTTGGATTAACACATTATACTAAACTTAATACAAGACAATTTATTCATAAATTTAAATTTCCCTATAAAATACAGAATCTTGTACTCCCTACTCGTACAAACAATTTGAAATATCGTTTCTCCTTAAACAACATATCTCCTGTATTAAAAGACCACCCAGTGTTCCCAATGTATAAAACTCAAAATTATTTAGAAGATTCATCATGATTCTTCATATGCACACATTTATGCAAGTATAATCACACATAAAAATGTCACTTAGGACAAGCTAAGGAGCCGTTTCAGTGCCAACAAACTCCAGTCAAGAATTATTATTACAAGACAAAAGCATTAATACGACAACTTGGAACAGTTACTTGAGTACTACACATTTCTTTAAGGGCTCAACATTCTAAAATTTTGACAATATAACAAATATCCTCTCAGTTTGTAGTAATAATGATACGAAGATAAATAATTTAAAAATGGTCTTCAACATGCGTAGGCTACCACTTGTAAGAATAACAGTGGCAAAAAAAAGCCAACAAATGCCGGTTTAGAAAGAAAAAACTGCAGACATACTTCCAATTTTAGCAACTCTATTGGATAAAACATACCTTACCTCTCAAGTTAGGAAATACTCAAATGAAAAAATGTACTTCTTATAAGTAGTAGAGATGAAGTCATAAGGATCATGATTCAAGATATTCGGAGAAACATGGTTGGTCTCTCTATATGATGTGAACTCGTCACCTCTACCAAAGTGGTCGTGCGTAATACGTAATGTACAGTGCAATAATGAAATAAAATAAATGATATGAGAATTTACCATGACCACAAAATATCCTACATTCGTCATGGTCATAATCAATATGCATTTTTTGTTTCTCTTGTATGTGGTCCAAGTTTTCTATCAGGAAAACATGTTAACTCAACTGTAGATAGGGACGGTATGAAAATGCTCATGTAAAATTACAGTTGCCATGTATCTGCTGGACAAACAAATACACTTATGCAAACTTTAGGGTTTTTTAGTAAAACTTATGCGAACTTTATTTTTTTTCCACTAAAACTTATGCAAATTTCTGGGTTTTTTCATGTAAGTTCATGACTACAAGTAAGGTCTTGGTTCAGCGAATTTGTCTGTGAGTTCACTATGTAGTCGTGACTTGGCCATGTAATAACCGATAGTCAGTACTTAAAAAAACAGGGATGTCTGTTGCAAGTACGCAAAAATCAGTGAAAAAATAAAGAAAGAAAGAAGGCATTGGTTGCCTGAAACCCAACTGTGTGTGCTCCAGTGCGCCTCTGTTTCTCATTGCCTCATCTCTGGTTCGTGTACTTCTAGATGTGTCACCACCGGCGAAGTAGCGATGACAGTAAAAAAAACAACACTCAGTGCTTATCTGATTAGTGTGTGCGTGTGGCGCGTTCGCGTGAAGGCGAGCATCTCCGTCGTTCCGGCCTGCGAGCCGCCGCGGCGACCGTGTCGTCTCACCAGCTGGGCGGCGTTGTCGACGCAGGTGAATCAGTCGTCCAGCTTTGAGGCGACGCCCTCCATGCACCGGGGCGCCCCCACTCGATTTTTTTTGCCCGCTTATACTGGTCCAGAATACTCAGCGTTGCCCCCACTTAAAAGGTGTCTGCGGTGGGTGGTTGTCAGCGTGGGTATTATGGACGGAGCTGAAGTCGACACGGATGCCGACATGTCAGGACGTGAACGAAGTCGTTGCAGTCAGTAGAAAAGTGAACTGGCCTCCAGGCAGAAGACAAAGCGGCGACGGCACGTGTGTGTGTTCGGAGGAAGCCGCAACTCCTCCTCGCGTGTCTCCCACTGTGGCTCGCGTGGGTGGTGGACTGGTGACGGCAGGCGACTCGTGATCGCGATTCCCGAGACGATAGGATGCGCTCGCGATTAGTTTCCTAATAATTAGATGCCTTCGTGATTAGTTATCTAATAGGAATTTTTTGTGATTAGTTTCCTAATAATTAGTTGCGTCCATGATTAATTTCCTAATAGGATGCGCGCGTGATTATTTTCCTAATAATGGATGCGCCCGTGATTAGTTTTCTAATAATAAGATGCGTTTATGATTAGTTTCCTAATAATTATATGCGCCCATGATTAGTTTCTTAATAGGAGTGTTCGTGATTATAGTTTCCTAATTGACCAGACGTGGACTTTCATATTTTCCTCCAAGGTGAAGTACGGTCAGTCAATTTAAATTGCTAAGTGCACACAGAGAATAAATTAGGTTAAGGCTAGCCGTTAGATTGAGTTTAGTGGGACTAATCATGCGGTGGTAATGTATTCGTGTACGTTTTGTGGGGTGCACTTAGAGAAGATAATCTTTGCTCTTTTATAAGTAGTATAGAAAAAAGAGTATAGAGAAATTCGGGCACGGCATAAGGCCTTCTTCGGTTAATCCTCCTCCCAAGGAGATTGAAGAAGATTGGAGGGGATTTTGGCTTGTAGAGGGTTTAATCCCCCTCAATCCCTGCCAATCCCAATCAAAATCCACCTCAACCGAACAAGGCCTAAAGGAGTAGCTCAAGAAAACAAAACGCAGGAAAAAAACTAAAAACGCTCAGGAAGAGTAAAATAGTTGGAGTACAATTCACTGAACATTTTCTTTTTTTTTTGGAGAAAAAATAAAATAGTCACTGACAATTGATTTTCTTCGGCGGAAAAGAGACCATTGGTTTTCTATATGATCCAACAGTTACCTTTGATTTTCTATGTGATCCTACGATATTAGACGCTCCTACATGCTGCATCGTGGTTTCGATGTGCCCGTCCCATCCCCAGAAAGTGGAAGAATTCCATGATCTCACAACTGCACACCAAGCCATCATCGAAGGGCCAAAAACACCACTATAGTGTTTTGAACACCCATGGGTTAGAAATGCTACCACTAGTAGAAAAAGGGTCAAATGTGTAGCACATTAGTGCCGGTTTGAATTTGAGCCGGCACTAATGTGTCCATTAGTGCCGGTTCCAACGGCTAGGTGGGCGGACATCATTAGTATCGGTTCGTGGTGAACCATTAGCACCGGTTCGTGCCACGAACTGGTACTAAAGTGAGTGGTGGCAGGATGTTGTCAGTCCGGGGCCCCTCCAGCACCTTTAGTACCCGGGTCGTATCATGAACCGGCACTAAAGGTCGTCCTACATAGACCCTTCGTCCACCCGAGCTCGCTCTGTTCTTCCCCTTTCCCCTCTCCTCTTTATTCTTTTCCCTCTTCCTCTCAAGCTCATCACACATTTTGCCCAAAATTTGTCAAGATTTGAAGGCCCCCATCCATTCAAATGAACCCAAAGGTTAGCAAGTTTGTCCTTTCATCTCTCATTGCTAGATTAGCTCGTGCAATGCTTTATATAGTGATTGATTTTTGAGTTTAGTAATTTGGGAGGAATTATATATATGTGCTAGTATTTGATTTATATGCAATTTGAGGTCAAAAATAACACTTAGTTTGCATATGTAGGTGTGGTTTACTTAGTGCATTCTAAATCTCCGTCGTAACCACCGTCGATCGCCCGCAACGTCCCATCGCCGGCACCACCTTGTGGTGAGCCTCTTGTTCATGAAGTTTTATATAAAAATTGATGTTTGTGTGATTTGGATATATAGTTACTCGTATAATTATCTTACCCATATGTTGTTTGTTATACATAGTGCCATGGTTTTGATATCCGTCCCCGTCGGCCCTCGTCCGGATTATGATTCAGATGTGGTATATTCTCTTTTAAAACTATTCATTGCATTTCCTGTTTATGACAAATTATGCCCATCAAGTTGACATAGATATTCCAACCGACCCTATTGTCGAGAGGTTAAATTTAGTTGAAAGAGAAAACGGGGATTTGAAGGAAAAAATGAAAAGAATTGAGGGGGAGAAGATGGAATTGGAGTTGCATGTTGCCGATGTCGTCGATGATCACAAGATTAACATGGAGAAAATGTGCTTGAAAATTAGAAAGATTAGAAAATATATCATTCATAGTGAGGCTTGGTATCATTATGCTGTTGGATCAATTGTTACCGTAGTTGCGATCTTGATCGCATTTGTTGTTGCATTTAAATTCTTTAGCTAGAGAGTTATTTGTTTGTTGCATTTAAGTGTTGTATGATCTTTATGTATGAACTTTATGTATTGTATTAATTTGGTGTTTTCGGTGTTGTGTATTGAAGATGAGCCGGCAATGGATGTACGATGACCGATGCTCTCCCGAGTTCATTAATGGCGTGCGTACTTTTCTGCTTGCGGCTGAGGCAAACAAGCGGGCGGATGGTTTTATGCCTTGTCCATGTGTTGGCTGTAAGAATGGTCACAGTTACTCTACATCAAGATCCATTCACGTCCACCTGTTTGAGTCCGGTTTCATGCCCCACTATAATGTTTGGACCAAGCATGGAGAAAAAGGGGTTATGATGGAAGACAATGAAGAAGAAGAGGACGACGACAGCTATCCCGGCCATGGGTTCCCTGAATACGATGATACAACAATGCGGGAAGAAGCTGAGCTGGTAATGCGGGAAGAAGCTGAGCCGGCAATGCGGGAAGAAGCTGAAGAAGAGGCATCGGATGAGCCCGTTGATGATCTAGGTCGGGCCATTGCCGATGCAAAGAGAAACTGCGCAAGTGATTTGGAGAAGAAGAAGTTGCAGCACATGTTAGAGGATCACAAAAAATTGTTGTACCCGAATTGCGTAGGTGACAAGAAAAAGCTGGGCACCACACTGGAATTGCTACAATGGAAGGCAGAGAATGGTGTGTCTGACAAGGGATTTGGAAAGTTTCTGGTAATGATAAAGAATATGCTTCCAAAGGACAACGAATTGCCCGAGAGTACGTACGAAGCAAAGAAGGTTGTCTGCCCTCTAGGGTTAGAGGTGCAGAAGATACATGCATGCCCTAATGATTGCATCCTCTACCGCGGTGAGTACGAGGATTTGAACGCTTGCCCGATATACGGTGCATTACGCTATAAGATCAGCCGCGATGACCCTGGTGATGTCGAGGGCGAGCGCCCCAGGAAGAAGATTCCTGCCAAGGTGATGTTGTATGCTCCTATAATACCACGGTTGAAACATTTGTTCCAAAATAAAGAGCATACCAAGGCGATGCGGTGGCACAGAGAAGACCGTAAGAAACACGGAAAGTTGAGAGTACCCGCTGACGGGTCGCAGTGGAGAAAAATCGAAAGAAAGTACGGGAAGGAATTTGCAGATGACGCAAGGAACGTATGGTTTGGTCTAAGCATAGACGGCATTAATCCTTTTGGGGAGCAGACCAGCAACCATAGCACCTGGCTTGTGACTCTATGTTTGTATAACCTTCCTCCTTGGTTGTGCATGAAGCGGGAGTTCATTATGATGTCAGTGCTCATCCAAGGTCCTAAGCAACCCAGCAACGACATTGATGTGTACCTAAGGCCATTAGTTGAAGAACTCTTACAACTGTGGAATGGAACAGGTGTACGTGCGTGGGATGAGCACATGGGGGAAGAATTTGACCTAAAGGCGTTGCTGTTCGTGACCATCAATAATTGGCATGCTCTCAGTAACCTTTCAGGACAGACAAACAAGGGATACCACGCATGCACGCACTGTTTGGACGATACCGACAGTATATATTTGGCTAATTGTAAGAAGAATGTGTACCTGGGACATCGTCAATTTCTTCCGAGCAGGCATCCCATAAGAAAGAAAGGCAAGCATTTCAAAGGTGAGGCGGATCACCGGACAAAGCCTCGCCACTGTACTGATGCTGATGTACATGATATGGTCAAGGATTTGAAGGTGGTCTTTGGAAAGGGTCCTGGTGGACAACCTGTTCCGAATGACGCTGACGGACGCGCACCCATGTGGAAGAAGAAATCTATATTTTGGGACCTGCCCTATTGGAAAGACCTAGAGGTCCGCTCTGCAATCGACGTGATGCACGTGACGAAGAATCTTTGTGTGACCCTGCTTGGCTTCTTGGGCGTGTATGGGAAGACAAAAGATACACCTGAGACACGGGAGGACCAGCAACGTATGCACGGAAAAGACGACATACATCAGGGTCATGCAAGCTACGCTCTTACCAAAGAAGAGAAGGAAATCTTCTTTGAATGCCTGCTCAGTATTAAGGTGCCGTCTGGCTTCTCATCGAATATAAAGGGAATAATAAACATGGCAGAGAAAAAGTTCCAGAACCTAAAGTCTCATGACTGCCACGTGATTATGACGCAACTGCTTCCAGTTGCATTGAGGGGGCTTCTACCGGAAAACGTTTAATTAGCCATTGTGAAGCTATGTGCATTCCTCAATGCAATCTATCAGAAGGTAATCGATCCAGAAATCATACCAAGGTTAGAGAATGATTTGGTGCAATGTCTTGTCAGTTTCGAGTTGGTGTTCCCACCATCCTTCTTCAACATCATGACGCACGTCCTAGTTCACCTATGCGAAGAGATTAACGTTTTGGGTCCTCTATTTCTACACAATATGTTCCCCTTTGAGAGGTTCATGGGAGTCTTAAAGAAATATGTTCATAACCGTGCTAGGCCAAAAGGAAGCATCTCCAAGGCCATGAAAATGAGGAGGTCATTGAGTTTTATATTGACTTTATTCCCGACCTTAAGCCAATTGGTGTTCCTGAATCGCGGCATAAGGGCAGACTAGATGGAAAAGGCACGCTAGGAGGGGAACAAATAATATTTATGGACGGACATTCTCTCACTGAAGCACACTGCACAGTTCTACAGAATTCTGCCTTGGTGACTCCGTATATGGATGAACACAAGAATTTGCTACGCTCCAAACACACGGAGCGGTCTGATCACTGGATTACACGTGAACAAACCAGGAGTTTCGCCAGCTGGTTGCAGACACGTACCATGCATGACGCCTCTATTGAAGATGACATGTACTTGTTGTCCCAGTTACCATCTTCGAATATAATGACTTTCAAAGGGTACGAGATAAATGGTAATACATTTTACACGATCGCCCAAGATAAGAAGAGCACCAACCAAAACAGTGGTGTCCGCTTTGACGCAGAAACCTGAAGGAAATATGCCCTAGAGGCAATAATAAAGTTATTATTTATTTCCTTATATCATGATAAATGTTTATTATTCATACTAGAATTGTATTAACCGGAAACATCATACATGTGTGAATACATAGACAAACATAGTGTCACTAGTATGCCTCTACTTGACTAGCTCATTAATCGAAGATGGTTATGTTTCCTAACCATGAACAAAAGAGTTGTTATTTGATTAACGGGATCACATCACCCATTCCATTAGCTTAGCACCCGATCATTTAGTATGTTGCTATTGCTTTCTTCATGACTTATACATGTTCCTATGACTATGAGATTATGCAACTCCCGTTTGCCGGAGGAACACGTTGTGTGCTACCAAACGTCACAACGTAACTGGGTGATTATAAAGGAGCTCTACAGGTGTCTCCAAAGGTACATGTTGGGTTGGCGTATTTCAAGATTAGGATTTGTCACTCCGATTGTCGGAGAGGTATCTCTGGGCCCTCTCGGTAATGCACATCACATAAGCCTTGCAAGCATTGCAACTAATGAGTTAGTTGCGAGATGATGTATTACGGAACGAGTAAAGAGACTTGCCGGTAACGAGATTGAACTAGGTATTGAGATACCGACGATCGAATCCCGGGCAAGTAACATACCGATGACAAAGGGAACAACGTATGTTGTTATGCGGTCTGACTGATAAATATCTTCATAGAATATGTGGGAGCCAATATGAGCATCCAGGTTCCGCTATTGGTTATTGACCGGAGACGTGTCTCGGTCATGTCTACATTGTTCTCGAACCCGTAGGGTCCGCACGCTTAAGGTTTCGATGACAGTTTCATTATGAGTTTATATGTTTTGATGTACCGAAGGAGTTCAGAGTCCCAAAATGGTCAAGACGTAAAGATCGATATATTGGACGACTATATTCGGACATCGGAAAGGTTCCGAGTGATTCGGGTATTTTTGGAGGTACCGGGGAGTTACGGGAATACGAGGAAGAAGCAATGGACCTTAATGGGCCCTAGTGGGAAGGACCAGGAGGTGGCGCGCGCCCCTCCCAAGCCCAGTCCGAATTGGACAAGGGGTTTGGGGTGCGGCCCCTCTCTCCCTTCCTTCCTCTCTTCCCACCTTTCCCCCCTTCTCCTAGTTGGACTAGGAAAGGAGGAAACCTAGTCCAACTAGGAGTAGGAATCCTACTCCCCTAGCGTGCCCCTCCTAGGGCCGGCCTCGTCCCCCCTTGCTGCTTTATATACGGGGGCAGGGGGGCACCCCATGGACACAACAATTGATCCTTGAGATCTTTTAGCCGTGTGCGGTGCCCCCCTCCACCATAATCCTCGATAATATTGTAGCGGTGCTTAGGCGAAGCCCTGCAAAGGTAGAGCATCAAGATCGTCACCACATCGTCGTGCTGACGGCACTCATCCCCGACACTTTGCTGGATCGGAGTCCGGGGATCGTCATCGAGCTGAACGTGTGCTAGAACTCGGAGGTGCCGTAGTTTCGGTGCTTGATCGGTCGAGCCGTGAAGACGTACGACTACATCAACCGCGTTGTCATAACACTTCTGCTGTCGGTCTACGAGGGTACGTAGATCATACTCTCCCCTCTCGTTGCTATGCATCACCATGATTTTGCGTGTGCGTAGGAAATTTTTTGAAATTACTACGTTCTCCAACAGTGGCATCCGAGCCTAGGTTTTATGCGTTGATGTAATATGCACGAGTAGAACACAAGTGAGTTGTGGGCGATATAAGTCATACTGCTTACCAGCATGTCACAATTTGGTTCGGCGGTATTGTTGGATGAAGCAGCCCGGACCGACATTACGCGTACGCTTACCTGACTGGTTCTACCGACGTGCTTTGCACACAGATGGCTGGCGGGTATCAGTTTCTCCAACTTTAGTTGAACCGAGTGTGGCTATGCCCAGTCCTTGCGAAGGTTAAAACAGCACCAACTTGACAAACTATCGTTGTGGTTTTGATGCGTAGGTAAGAACGGTTCTTGCTCAGCCTAGTAGCAGCCACTTAAAACTTGCAACAACAAAGTAGAGGACGTCTAACTTGTTTTTGCAGGGCATGTTGTGATGTGATATGGTCAAGACGTGATGAGATATAAGTTGTTGTATGAGATGATCATGTTTTGTTGAAGTTATCGGCAACTGGCAAAATCTTTATGGTTGTCTCTCTATTGCATAAGATGCAAGTGCCCAATAATTGCTTTACTTTATCGCTATGTGATAGCAATAGTTGCAAGAGCAATTGTTGGCGAGACGACCATGTGACGATACATTGATATAGATCAAGATGATGGAGATCATGGTGTCATGCCGGTGAAGATATAGATCATGACAGTACTTTGGAGATGGAGATCAAAGGCGCAAGATGATGATGGCCATATCATTTCACATATTTTGATTGCATATGATGTTTATCTTTTATACATCTTATTTTTGCTTAGTTTGACGGTAGCATTTTAAGATGATCTCTCACTAATTATCAAGAAGTGTTCTCCCTGAGTATGCACCGTTGCGAAAGTTCTTCATGCTGAGACACCACGTGATGATCGGGTGTGATAGGCTCTACGTTCAAATACAATGGGTGCAAAACAGTTGCACACGCGGAATACTCAGGTTAAACTTGACGAGCCTAGCATATACAGATATGGCCTCGGAACACGGAGACCGAAAGGTCGAACGTGAATCATATAGTAGATATGATCAACATAGTGAAGTTCACCATTGAAAACTACTCCATCTCACGTGATGATCGGACATGGTTTAGTTGATTTGGATCACGTGATCACTTAGAGGATTAGAGGGATGTCTATCTAAGTGGGAGTTCTTAAGTAATATGATTAATTGAACTTTAATTTATCATGAACTTAGTCCTGGTAGTATTAGCATATCTATGTTGTAGATAAATAGCTCGCGTTGTTGCTTCCCTGTGTTTATTTTGATATGTTCCTAGAGAAAATTGTGTTGAAAGATGTTAGTAGCAATGATGCGGATTGGATCCGTGATCTGATGTTTATCCTCATTGCTGCACAGAAGAATTATGTCCTTGATGCACCTCTAGGTGACAGACCTATTGCAGGAGCAGATGCAGACGTTATGAACGTTTGGTAGCTCAATATGATGACTACTTGATAGTTTAGTGCACCATCCTTAACGGCTTAGAATCGGGACTTCAAAGACGTTGTGAACATCATGGACTATATGAGATGTTCCAGGAGTTGAAGTTAATATTTCAAGCAAATACCCGAGTTGAGAGATATGAAGTTTCCAACAAGTTCTATAGCTAAAAGATGGAGGAGAATCGCTCAACTAGTGAGCATGTGCTCAGATTGTCTGGATACTACAATCGCTTGAATCAAGTGGGAGTTAATCTTCCAGATAAGATAGTGATTGACAGAATTCTTTAGTCACCATCACCAAGTTAGTAGAACTTCGTGATGAACTATAGTATGCAAGGGATGACGAAAACGACTCCCGAGCTTTTCATGATGATGAAATTGATGAAGGTAGAAATCACGAAAGAGCATCAAGTTTTGATGGTTGACAAGACCACTAGTTTTAAGAGAAGAGCAAAGGGGAGAAGGGGAACTTCAAGAAGAATGGCAAGCAAGTTGCTACTCAAGTGAAGAAGCCCATGTCTGATCCTAAGCCTGAGACTAAGTGCTTCTATTGCAAAGGGACTGATCACTGTAAGTGGAACTGCCCCAAGTATTTGGCGGATAAGAAGGATGGCAAAGTGAACATAAGTATATTTGATATACATGTTATTGATGTGTACTTTACTAGTGTTTATAGCAACCCCTCAGTATTTGATACTAGTTCAGTTACTATGATTAGTAACTTGAATCAGAAGTTGCAGAATGAACAAAGACTAGTTAAGGGTGAGGTGACGATGTGTGTTGGAAGTAGTTCCAAGATTGGTATGATCATCATCGCACACTCCCTATACTTTTGGGATTAGTGTTCAACCTAAATAAGTGTTATTTGGTGTTTTTATGAATATGATTTGATCATGTTTATTACAATACGGTTATTCATTTAAGTAAGAGAATAAACTGTTGTTCTGTTTACATGAATAAAACCTTATATGGTTACACACCCAATGAAAATGGTTCATTGGATCTCGATCGTAGTGATACACATATTCATAATATTGAAGCCAAAAGATGCAAAGTTAATAATGATAGTGCAACTTATTTGTGGCACTGCCGTTTAGGTCATATTGGTGTAAAGCACATGAAGAAACTCCATGCTGATGGACTTTTGGAATCACTTGATTATGAATCACTTGATGCTTGCGAACCATGCCTCATGGGCAAGATGACTAAGACTCCGTTCTCCGGAACAATGGAGCGAGCAACTGACTTATTGGAAATAATACATATTGATGTATGCGATCCAATGAGTGTTGGAGCTCGCGGCGGGTATCGTTATTTTCTGACCTTCACAGATGATTTGAGCAGATATGAGTATATCTACTTGATGAAACACAAGTCTGAAACATTTGAAAAGTTCAAAGAATTTCAGAGTGAAGTGGAGAATCATCGTAACAAAAATAAAAGTTTCTACGATATGATCGCAGAAGTAAATTATTTGAGTTACGAGTTTGGACTTCAGTTAAAAACAATGTGAAATAGTTTCACTACTCACGCCACCTGGAACACCACAGGATAATGGTGTGTCCGAACATCATAACCATACTTTATTAGATATGGTGCGATCTATGATGTCTGTTACCGATCTACCACTATCGTTTTGGGGTTATGCATTAGAGACAGCTGCATTCACATTAAATAGGGCACCATCTAAATCTGTTGAGACGACACCGTATGAACTATGGTTTGGCAAAGAAACCTAAGCTGTCGTTTCTTAAAATTTGAGGTTGCAATGCTTATGTGAAAAAGTTTCAACCTGATAAGCTCTAACCCAAATCGGAGAAGTGCGTCTTCATAGGATACCCAAAAGAAAATGTTGGGTACACCTTCTATCACAGATCTGAAGGCAATATATTCGTTGCTTTGAATGGATCCTTTCTAGAGAAGGAGTTTCTCTCGAAAGAAGTGAGTGGGAGGAAAGTAGAACTTGATGAGGTAACTGTACCTGCTCCGTTATTGGAAAGTAGTTCATCACAGAAATCTGTTCCTATGACTACTACACCAATTAGTGAGGAAGCTAATGATGATGATCATGTAACTTCAGATCAAGTTACTACCGAACCTCGTAGGTAAACCAGAGTGAGATCCACACCAGAGTGGTACGGTAAATCCTGTTCTAGAGGTCATGTTACTTGACCATGACGAGCCTACGAACTATGAGGAAGCGATGATGAGCCCAGATTCCGCGAAATGGCTTGAGGCCATGAAATCTGAGATGAGATCCATGTATGAGAACAAAGTATGGACTTTGATTGACTTGCCCAATGATCGGCGACCAATTGAGATTAAATGGATCTTCAAGAGGAAGACGGACGTTGATAGTAGTGTTACTATCTACAAAGCTAGAATTGTCGCAAAAGGTTTTCGACAAGTTCAAGGTGTTGACTACGATGAGAGTTTCTCACTCGTATCGATGCTTAAGTCTGTCCGAATCATGTTAGCAATTGCCGCATTTTATGATTATGAAATTTGGTAAATGGATAAACAAAACTGCATTCCTTAATGGATTTATTAAAGAAAAGTTGTATATGATGCAACCAGAAGGTTTTGTCAATCCTAAAGGTGTTAACAAAATGTGCAAGCTCCAGCGATCCATCTATGGACTGGTGCAAGCATCTCAGAGTTGGAATATACGCTTTGATGAGTTGATCAAAGCATATAGTTTTATACAGACTTGCGGTGAAGCCTGTATTTACAAGAAAGGGAGTGGGAGCACTACAACATTTCTGATAAGTATATGTGAATGCCATATTGTTGATCGAAAATAATGTAGAATTATTCTGCAAAGCATAAAGGAGTGTTTGAAAGGAGTTTTTAAAAAAGAAAGACCTCGGTGAAGCTGCTTACATATTGAGCATCGAGATCTATAGAGATAGATCAAGACACTTGATAAGTTTTTTCAATGAGTATATACCTTGACAAGATTTTGAAGTAGTTCAAAATGGAACAGTCAAAAAAAGAGTTCTTACCTGTGTTACAAGGTGTGAAATTGATTAAGACTCAAAGCCCGACCACGGCAGAAGATAGAAAGAGAATGAAAGTCATTCCCTATGCCTCAGCCATAGATTCTATAAAGTATGCCATGCTATGTAGCAGATCTATTGTATTACCCTACACTGTGTTAAGCGAGGGAATACAATAGTGATCTAAGAGTAGATCACTGGACAACGGTCAAAATTAGCCTTAGTGGAATAAGGAAATATTTCTCGATTATGGAGGTGAAAAAAGGTACGTCGTAAAAAGTTACGTCGATGCAAGTTTTGACACAGATCTGGATGACTCTAAGTCTCGATCTAGATACATATTGAAAGTGGGAGCAATTAGCTAGAGTAGCTCCGTGCAGAGCATTGTAGACATAGAATTCGCAAAATACTTACGGATCTGTATGTGACAGACCCCTTGACTAAAATTATTTCACAAGCAAAACATGATCACACCTTAGTACTCATTGGGTGTTAATCACATAACCGATATGAACTATATTACTGACTCTAGTAAACCCTTTGGGTGTAGGTCACATGACGATGTGAACTATGGGTGTTAATCACGTGGTGATGTGAACTATTAGTGTTGAATCCCATGGCAATGTGAACTAGATTATTGACTCTAGTGCAAGTGGGAGACTGAAGGAAATATGCCCTAGAGGCAATAATAAAGTTATTATTTATTTCCTTATATCATGATAAATGTTTATTATTCATACTAGAATTGTATTAACCGGAAACATCATACATGTGTGAATACATAGATAAACATAGTGTCACTAGTATGCCTCTACTTGACTAGCTCGTTAATCGAAGATGGTTATGTTTCCTAACCATGAACAAAAGAGTTGTTATTTGATTAACGGGATCACATCATTATAAGAATGATGTGATTGACATGACTCATTCCATTAGCTTAGCACCCGATCGTTTAGTATGTTGCTATTGCTTTCTTCATGACTTATACATGTTCCTATGACTATGAGATTATGCAACTCCCGTTTGCCGGAGGAACACTTTGTGTGCTACCAAACGTCACAACGTAACTGGGTGATTATAAAGGAGCTCTACAGGTGTCTCCAATGGTACATGTTGGGTTGGCGTATTTCAAGATTAGGATTTGTCACTCCGATTGTCGGAGAGGTATCTCTGGGCCCTCTCGGTAATGCACATCACACAAGCCTTGCAAGCATTGCAACTAATGAGTTAGTTGCGAGATGATGTATTACGGAACGAGTAAAGAGACTTGCCGGTAACGAGATTGAACTAGGTATTGAGATACTGACGATCGAATCCCGGGCAAGTAACATACCGATGACAAAGGGAACAACGTATGTTGTTATGCGGTCTGACCGATAAAGATCTTCATAGAATATGTGGGAGCAAATATGAGCATCCAGGTTCTGCTATTGGTTATTGACCGGAGACGTGTCTCGGTCATGTCTATATTGTTCTCGAACCCGTAGGGTCCGCACGCTTAAGGTTTCGATGACAGTTTCATTATGAGTTTATATGTTTTGATGTACCGAAGGATTTCGGAGTCCCGGATGAGATCGGGGACATGACAAGGAGTCTCGAAATGGTCGAGACGTAAAGATCGATATATTGGACGACTATATTCGGACATCGGAAAGATTCCGAGTGATTCGGGTATTTTCGGAGGTACCGGGGAGTTACGGGAATACGAGGAAGAAGCAATGGGCCTTAATGGGCCCTAGTGGAAAGGACCAGGAGGTGGCGCGCGCCCCTCCCAAGCCCAGTCCGAATTGGACAAGGGGTTTGGGGCGCGGCCCCTCTCTCCCTTCCTTCCTCTCTTCCCCCCTTTCCCCCTTTCTCCTAGTTGGACAAGGAAAGGAGGAAACCTAGTCCAACTAGGAGTAGGAATCCTACTCCCCTAGCGCGCCCCTCCTAGGGCCGGCCTCGTCCCCCCTTGCTGCTTTATATACGGGGGCAGGGGGCACCCCATGGACACAACAATTGATCCTTGAGATCTTTTAGCCGTGTGCGGTGCCCCCCTCCACCATAATCCTCGATAATATTGTAGCGGTGCTTAGGCGAAGCCCTGCAAAGGTAGAGCATCAAGATCGTCACCACACCGTCATGCTGACGGAACTCATCCCCGACACTTTGTTGGATCGGAGTCCGGGGATCGTCATCAAGCTGAACATGTGCTAGAACTCGGAGGTGCCGTAGTTTCGGTGCTTGATCGGTCGGGCCGTGAAGACGTACGACTACATCAACCGCATTGTCATAACGCTTCCGCTGTCGGTCTATGAGGGTACATAGATCATACTCTCCCCTCGCGTTGCTATGCATCACCATGATCTTGCGTGTGCATAGGAATTTTTTTGAAATTACTACGTTCCCCAACAAAACCAAGACGGGAAAGGAAACATGTTATGGTTATATACAGGACATATGGGAACTTGACTATCAACGTGGTTTGAAGGTCCCTTTGTTTCGGTGCAAATGGGTCAATATGACACGAGGCGGGGTAACGGAAGACCCGCAGTACGGAATGACAACAGTGGATCTCAACAATCTTGCGTATGCAGACGAACCATTTGTCCTAGCCAATGATGTGGCACAGGTTTTCTATGTGAAAGGCATGTCTACCAAGCCGAGAAAAAGTAAAGATAAGGAAGTGAATGCATCGTACGATGAGCCAAAGCGGCACATAGTTCTTTCTGGGAAGAGAAACATCGTGGGAGTGGATGACAAGACAGACATGTCAGGAGATTATGAAAAGTTTGATGAAATTGCTCCATTCACAGTGAATATTGACCTGAACATCCAGTTAAATGATGAAGTTTTTCCATGGCTACGGCGGAAAGGGACACACGCGAAGTAAAAGTTTCACATCCAAAGATCTGGGATGTGATCGGCTTCACTATCATCACTTTCTTCTTTGTTTCACACCCAGGAGGGAATCTTTGTAATAGTTAGGGTAGCTAGTTATGTGTTTTGGCATTTGAAACGCGAAGAAATTTTATGTGCAAGCAAATTCTTTCATGCATTTACTGATTTTTTCAGCTAAATGACCCTGAAATTGAAAAGCATTTCAAATGAACTCAGAAAAGGTTGAAATTTGGCATGGTATCATAATTTCACCCACATATTATGTGCAAAAAAGTAGAGAGGGTTACCGCAAAAACTAGATGCACTTCGTGTACAAAATGGACAATCTATTTCGAAGTATCAGTGTTTCGGATGAAACCTCATCCGTTACAAAGGCATTTCATTTTTTAAATAACCTAAGCATTACCAAATTGAATATAATGATAAAACATACTAATATTAAACATAAAAAAAGAATCACTAAAAAATCTATTTTCAAAGTTAAGTTATTCACAAACTAGTGATTCACACAAATTTCAAATAATTCAAAATTTAAACTATTCAAATTTGTAAACTACCGGTACTAACAGAAAGTTTGTAATTTTTTGTACCTAAAGCAGAAATATTCACAAAGAAACTCTAAATACAGCAAAAAAACAATTCAAAAATAAATAAAACAAAAATAAATAAAGCAAAAAATAAGAAAAAAAAGCCCACCTATTAGTTATAGAAATATTAGAAATGTTAGTTATATAGAATTGTTAGTTATATAGAAATATAAGAAATGTTAGTTATATTAGAAATGTTAGTTATATAGAAATGTTACTTATAGAAATGTTTTTTAGTTATAGAAATATTAGAAATGTTAGTTTTAGTTATAGAAATATTAGAAATGTTAGATTTAGTTATACAACTTAGAATTTGCATATATGAAATCACAATCCTTCATTTAAAAATGTTACTTTACTTTTGCGGCATATAGTATTTGTTGTCGATGATGTCTGGCCCGCATCCTCGCCGTCGACCCATTCGCGATGACATCCTGCTTCAGAGGACCCATGTCCGGGACTGGGCTCCGCCGGGCTAGCACTGGGAGGTGCTACCTTCAGGGGCGTGACGCTTGGTGAGGAACCCGGCCCCGGGTCCCGTCGTCGACCCTCATCTCCTTTGGTGGCGTTCGCGTGGGCCACTTTCGGTGCGGAGGGAGCCGGCCCCGCCGGAGGTGGTACGTCGCCGTATCAGGGAGGAGGACGAGCACGTCCATCGCTACATGGCTGCTATGGACGTCAGGTTCTCCAATACCTGGCAGGTTTTTTGGGGAGATCACCCGAGCTATGATCCAATGATGGTTCCTTCACTTTGGTTGTCCACCGCCTAGATTACTCTCTAGTATTGGATCTTTATTAGCTAGCTAGCTAGTGATGTATTCGATATATAATATTCGAGATGATTTATTCGAGATTATATATATTATTCGAGACGATGTATTCGAGATTATATATATTATTCGAGACGACGTATCCGAGATTATATTCGATGATGCTTATTATGTACTATGATTGATTCTGTTTTTCCTTATTAATTGATTGCATCCATGCATTGTAATTTGAATATATATCTTTTGGATTAGTTAAATAAAACCTATGGCGGACAATACCGGCAGAGAGGGAGAAGAGGCCCTGTTCAATATCATACGCAATCCTCGCGGGGCAGATGATGATCAGAATGAAGAAGATTATGACGGCTCCGAATATCTAAACAACACCGGGGAGGGTGATATGATATTCGATCGCGACGACCAAATTGATGAAGTCATGAACTATGAACATGACGAAGAAAATGTTGATCTTGAAAAAACAAAGACCGGCGAGGTATATATATTTATATAAGCAGGCATCTGGTGATCATCACATGTTTTAAATGACTTGAATATAGATTAACGAATCAATCTTTCTTCTTTCAGCCATCTGGATCGAGCAAATATGCAGGCAACAGGAAACCAGGCCCGAACAAAAAATTGAAGAAGGGCGTAAAGTACAATATCGAGGCCATCAAACCTAATGGCGAACCATTAGCGCCTAAGAAGATTGCGGACAAGTTCATTCGTCAGTACGGAGTTCTTGTGAAGGACCAACTCCCGATCTCCCTTCAAGAATGGAGAGAGCCAGCAAAGCCACGTCCAGGAGTTACTTTTGTCGATGACAGACAACAACTTCTGCTTTGGGAAACGCTCATGGAACATTTCACCCTACCAGATCATTTCACAGATGCAGATGTGGAGAAAGTCAAGGACGCTGCTCTTAGGAAGATGGCGGTTGCATTCAACAACCACAAGAATCGTGAATGGGCCAAGTACGTCAAGGGAGGAAGGAAGACTCCGGTATTCGAGGGAACACTAGAGAAGCAAAGTGCTCATTGGGACGATTTCGTGGAATTCAAGGATTCGGAATTATCTAAGGAACGGTCGAGAATAAACAAGGCCAATGCCACAAAAAAGGGTAAGTTCCATAAGCTGGGGCCAGGTGGCTATGCGGTGGGAATGCCTAAGTGGGATAAGTCTGAGAAAGAGGTGGAGGATGCAGGTGTCACTCCAAAAACATTGAGCTGGGCCCCCAGGTGCAGGACTTGGTTCTATGCGCATGGGGGGGAGTTGGACCCGAAGACAGGCAAAGTTTCGAAGAAGGCATGTCTGGACGGAGCCGAAGATAAGCTACTTGTTGCAATAGAAGAGGCTCGATCGGGGGTGTTCCAGTACAAGAGAGAGAACGACGAGCTTACGCGTGCCCTGGGAAATCCTGAACACCCGGGAAGAACACGAGGCATGGGCGCTATTCCGTGGTATGAGGGGTTTTCGGACTGGAATGCCGACTACAGAACCCGTGCGAGAAAGAAGATTGCGGAGGAGAAGAAGAGGAAGATGGAGGAGGAGCAGAGGAAGCTGGACTATGAACGCCTTCAAGGACTAGAATCAGCGCACGCGGACTTGGCAGTCAAATTCTAGCGGCGGCAGGAGCAGATCGACTCACTTAGCCAGCAAAGGGGGTCTTAGCAGCTACAGCAGCTAGCGGATGATCCAGCATTGGATAGCACCGTCCCATCCACGTCAAGAAGCAGCGTGGGTTCCGCCCCGGGCGACGCATTGCTGGATAGCTACCTAGTGGATGACATCATGGAGAACACTAACTGCGAGCTACACTTCAAAATGAAGAACATATCCATGAAGGTGGCGGACGCCCTTGCTTTTACAAATCCCCCCGAGGCAACCTTCCATTGCAACCCGTTTCCAGCGGGCTATGCTCGTGTCTTGGTTGATGAGGTGGTGGACAAATATTCGGGGCTAGAGCTTGACATTCCTGAAGGTGACGATGAGCACACACTGGGAGAGGCCAACCATCGTATCATCCTATGGAGAAAGGATTGCATCATCTTTCGAAGGCCACCGACACCGCGTCATCCGACTCCTCATCGAAGTCCGCCACCGAGTCAGCAGACTCCCGCTCCTCCAAGTCCACCAACGCGTCAGGCCACTCCTCCTCCAAGTCCGGCACATCTTCAGGCCACTCCTCCTTCTCCAAGTCCGGCAAAGCATCATACCACTTCTCCTCCAAGTCCGGCACAGCTTCAGGCCACTCCTCCTCCAAGTCCGGCACAGCTTCAGGCCACTCCTCCTCCTCCTCTAACTCAGCCACGTCAGCCGTCTTCGCCGCCTCAGCAATCACGGAAGAGAGCTGCCTCAACTATGGTGCGTAGCGGTACAAGTCGAGGTAGTACTGGAGGTACAGCCGGAGGCAAGCAATTTCAATATGGTTCAAGCCTCGCGCCTCTTCCGCAGAGGCCTTAGGACAAGTCCGAGAAGGAAAATGTAGCCATATCGAAGACCGAGGTGGAAGCCCATTTTGCACCGAAACCGCCACCACCGCCAAGGGAGAAAGTGCCTGAGGAAAAGATTGACCACTTCATTCGTATGGCTAGAGCACCAGCTCCTAAGCCTGTTGACACAGACTATGAGCGCCACATCAAGAAGTTAAATCGAGCATGTCTACAGAAAGAGGCGAGCTCGAGCTCGAGCAAATCAGCTGGCAAAAGGAGTGGTAAAACCGTTCCCCAGCTGGAGAACAGGCGGCGCAATCAATCCCCCCGCTTGTTGTGCCAACAACACATGAGAGTAGGCGCGCCCAATATTATTGTGGGCAAACCGTTAATGTTTCCCGGGCTGGGCGATGTGGTAATAACCGAGGAGCATATTGAGCAGGCTGAAACGCTCATGATCACTGTTGGACAACTCCTCGATATCGAGCCCATGTCTCCGACTAGAGAGGAGGAAATAAAACGGAAATATGTCTGGGCCAACCTTTGGTCGAGCCAGACGAGGTCAAGAAGCTCCCAACGAGAATGTATGAATTGCATCAATGGTACATGGACATTACCAAGATTTCCAATCGAAAGTCCCTCATGGTGAATGTCAAGAAGGATCATTACTACCATGAGAAAGCTATGTCCGTTGAGTATTCAGAACTATTTCAGCTATACAATCAAGACGCACTCGACAAATCTATCGTCAGTTGCTATTGTCTGTAAGTGATTTCTTTCTATAATTTAAGTCTCAAGCTAGTTGTAGTGATCATTTTGATCAATCATTACCTGTATAATTATCCTTACTATATTCTTTTCTGTGGTATTATGCAGGATGAAGATTTATGAAATGAAAAAAGGTGGACACTATGGCATTGGGTCGACCCAAATACCATTAATGAATACACATGGAAATTAGATCCATATTACGAAAAAAGTGTAGACGAAAGCATGCTAGAGTTCTTCAAGCGCCTCAAATACAATGAAGATATACTACTTCCTTACAACTTCGAGTGAGTCACACTGTCTTGTACTACAAATTTTGTTTTTGCCTACTAGCTAGCTACATGTTTTTTCTTACATATGCCCGCTTAATTAAGACACGCAAACGTGTGTGCATGCAGATTTCATTGTATCTTGTTAATCATTAAAGTTGATGAAGGAACAGTTGAAGTACTAGACCCACTACTTAAGAAACCAGCTGACTACACCATCGTGAAGGGGATAGTCAACAGGTAATTTCAATCATTATTAACTATATCTCGGCCTATTTAATTAGTTCGTCATTTCCTGATAACAACTATTTAATAACTCATTTATTCATTTTCTTTGTCGGCGGGCAAGGCTTGGTCAAAGTTCATCAGCGTCACTCCAGGCCAATGGAAACCAAATCTGAAATGGTATCGACCCCAGGTAAGTAATTAAGTAGTACTAGCTAGCTGCCATCTCTTTAATTATCATGCTTGATTAATTATTATCTGATCAAATTCCATTCTCGTAAAGGCCCTGAAGCAGGCGCCGGGGAATAATTTGTGTGCATACTACGTTTGCGAGAACATTCGCATGATGGCGTCCGAAAGGAGCAGATCTCCAAGACAGGAGTGGGTACGTTTGTCAGAACACTATTCACAATTTTTACACCATTATCGATATCTAGTCACACAACTAATACACATGCATATTGATCTCCTTCTTAACAGTTCAAAGAGGTGCGGAAGAAGCTCCTACCCGAGGACCGCATAGAAGCAATTCAAGAGGAAATAGCGGGATTTTTGCTCGACCAGGTCATAAATCCCAAAGGAGAATACTATTACCCGCTATCGCCCCCATGAACCACTTCCAATTGTTATCGTGCTCCGAAGGCACCAATTAGAAGAAATTGTATATAGCTAGCTAATTGTGTATATATATATATATATATATATATATATATATATATGATCGGTTCTACTAGAAATTCTATTTATATATATGCATAACGTGTACAATATGTAGTATCGTAAAATACCAGCAAACGAAAAAGAATTAAATGGAAAACACAAAATTAAATGAAAAAGAAATCATAAACCCAAAACCCCCCAACCTTTTAATACCGGTTGGTGTCACCAACCGGTACTAAAGGGCTCCCTGCCCCCGGAGCTGGCTCGTGCCACATGGTTGCCCTTTAGCACCTGTTCGTGCTGAGCCGGTACTAAGGGGGGGGGGCTTTAGTGCCCACACTTTAGTGCCGGTTACTGAACCGGCACTAAAGGGCCTTACGAACCGGTGCTATTGCCCGGTTCTGCACTAGTGTACCCACGACCACAAGGGGTTGGGCTCCGGCAACGTGGAATTCATCAACCTCTCATTCAATGATGAGTAGTTTTAGCTTAGTTTAGCTTTAATCTAGGACCAGTATTGTGTAATTAAGGTACTTTTATGTTTAATGCAGGAAGTACTGTATCCTTAAGCAGTAAGTTATGTAAATCTAGTTTTAACTTGTGTTTTAATTAGTATTTGCGCAAATTTTAGCATTCGAGGAGTTAAGAATATGGGGGCAGAGGTCAGGGGCGGAGCCAGGATTTCACCATGGGGGGGGGGCGAGGAACACATTGAAGCACACATGAGACATAACACAAAAATATTTCAAGTCTTGAATATTGTATCGATATCAAACATGTAATAGTATAAGCTTTACAATAAAAAGACTACATTTCTACTAGTTTGAATGCAGATCTACGCCCCCCAGCCGGTCGATCAAACAAATCAATAATCTCATTAACATTGAACTTTGCAGCTATTTCCTTCCCAATGTATACAACCATGTAAGGTCGAAGAAAATCGTCACCCATTTTACTTCGGAGATGTGTCTTGATAATCTTCATTGCTGAAAAAGCTCTCTCCGCAGTTGCAGTTGACACCGGGAGAGTGATGACCAAGCGCAATAATCTATCAACCATTGGATACACAGAGGCTTTACCTGTTTTATGCAATGCAACGGTCAAATCAGCCAGTGATGACAAAGAATTCAGCTCTGGATGGTTGCAAACATCTAACTGATAGTGTGGAAGTTGTGACTCCAGGCGAGCCTGCTCTTGACTAGAAAAATCCGCTGGATAGAAGTTGTCCACAAGCATGCAAATCTTTGATATGTCAAACGAGTCATGCCTTGGATCCAAGGATGCACAGAGTGTCATTAGCTCTGTTGTCTGAACGCTAAAACGGTCATTTAGCTCAACCAGTTGTTGATCTATCGCCACATTGAACACATCTGCTTTGTAGTGGTGAAGCACCGTGATGTTATTATGTTTATTCCGAGACTTAGTCACATCAACATATCTGTAAATTACAAATACAGTATATGTGTTAGAGTAAAGCATATGTGATCAATATTATTCTATTATACAGTAGAGGAAAGGGAGTAAGGGACATACTTGCGACTCATATCGGGGATCTCAACTTCATGCTTCACACAAAAGGTCTTAACCTCCTCTATGAGAGGTTCCCATCCTTCCTCTCTTAGATCAGCGAGGAGCACCTTAGTGTTAGAGAGTGTATCTAATGCATTCAAAATGTCCATAGATTTCTTCTGGAGTGTTTGGCACAAGACATCTGTGATTTTCATAATCCTCTCCATGAGGTGCAAAATGAACACAAAATCAAAAGAAACAACTATCCTTAGGGCGCCTCCAGCATCTCCACGGGAATATTGTGTCACCGAACGATCATTCGCTATACTTCGTAGGACTGTAATTGTGGCACCAAACATCTTCCTCAAGCTCCGAATTGACTTGAAGTGCGAACTCCATCTAGTGGCTGCTGGTCTATGTAAAGAACCTATCTGGTTTGCCCCTTTTCCTGTATCAAGATCCCCCAGTTCAATTTCACGTGCAATTTCGGTGGCTTGGTTTGCTAGTAACTCATCATTGCGTTTAGGTGAAGCACTAACAACATTTATGACAAAATTGGCATGTTGAAAAAAATTATGCACTTCATGTACCTCTCGTGATGCTGCAACAAGGGCCAATTGAAGCTGATGCGCCATACAATGAATGTAATATGCATAAGGGCATGCCTTCAGAATTAAAGCCTTCAATCCGTTCCACTCCCCTCGCATATTACTGGCCCCGTCATAGGCCTGACCTCTGATATCTTCCACATTTAAATTGTTATCTGCTAGAATAGTGCAAATTGTCTCCTTGAGAGTCAATGCAAGAGTGTCATTCACATGAATGACATCAACAAAACGCTCCTGTATGAACCCTTCGGTGTCAGGAAACCGGAGGACCAACGCCATTTGCTCTTTCTTGGATTCATCGCGAGCTTCGTCAACCATTATACAAAATTTGCTATCACCAATTTCTTCTCTAATTGTTCTTTGCACCTTTCGAGAAAGTATAGCAAGAATTTCCTCTTGAACCTGATGAGATGTGTACTTTGCGTTTCCAGGAGCATTTTCCAATACAACATCTTTCACCTCCTTGTTATAAGAAGCCAAAAGTTTTACCAGTTCTAGGAAATTACCCCGGTTAATGGATCCCGGAGATTCATCATGCCCTCTAAAAGCACAAGCCTGGAATGTTAACCACCTGCATCATGTCATATAATTGTTTTGTTAGGATACTACAAGATATAATATTTTAATTATTGTAACATAAGATGGAAGAAAAATATTGCTTACCGGATGGAATCAATTGTAACTTTGAGCCTTAGCCTTGCATCTAAAATCGTTTTTGCGGTTGCTTTCCCATACAACTTATCAATATGAGTCATGCTGTTTTTGAAATTACCATAACAACGAACTGAGAAGTTATGGGCTGAACCAGCATCTTTACCCATATGAGTTAAAAAAGCACACTCTTTCCCATTATTCACCTTCTTCCACCTATCAAAGCCCAAAACAGTAAATGTTTCTGAGCCGCACTTCCCAATCGGCTTTCTTGAGAAGAGGAAACAATGGAAGCAATATGCACGCTTTGTGTAAGGTGAAAACTCAAGCCATTCAAAATCCTTGAACCAACTGTACTGGAAACGCCGACGATGTTTTGGTGGATCATCATTATATGGATACTCTCTCATGTATGGCATGTATGGGCCTTCCGAAATATAGAATTGGCGTGCTTCATTTTGCTTATCAAGAGGGAGTTCCCAAATCTGTTTGCGCTTTCCAGGGTCTCGCTCAAATGGTGTGCTTCCGATTCTTTGTTGTTCTAGAACTTCTACTTCTACAGATGCCTCAATATTTTGCTTGCGGGTGGCATATCAACTGAACTGAGATTGGGGACACTATTATCAGTGGGTTGCTCTGTGACATCGACCTCCACGGTTGCATTTGCATTTTCAACTGTAGAGTTTGAAGCAATTGGCTTGAAAAATTACTTATCAGTGGTGTCTTCTTCTTCCTCATGACCTATGCAGTTCTTATATAAGTACAAAGCAGATATGTAATCTGGAATTGATGTGACAAGTGCCAAAATATACTAAGTCACTAACCACTAAGTAGTAAGTACTAACAGTTGATCAATTGATTTATTGAATCAAACTGACGAGTAGTATGAACCTGACAATAATACCTCCTTCTCTGATCACGGGACAGGATCAATTAGGAATTCGGTGTGGGCTTGTGGCGATTCCGTGCGGCTGCCTGTACTGGATTAATGCGCGGTCGGCGGCAGCTTCGCGAATCAGCAATCGACGACGGGCGAAACACGGCGGCGCGGCGCCCGGCGGCCGGCGTCAATGAAGCCCTAGCGCCAGCGGCTAGCGGCGCGTCGCGGATGAAAGAGTCCAGGTCTCCAGGAAGCTAGTCGCGTGCGTGTCGTTCATCGTTGATCGATTGAGATGTGGATGCTACCAGCGTATACATGCGTAGTATGCAGGCTGCAGCCTCGGCCCTTGGCCCTTCTTGCGTTTTGGGCTTGACATGAGTGTAGCCCATGCACTAATGGCCTGATGGCCGGATAATTATGCCTAAACTATTAGTACTAGTCCCCGCTGGAGTTCGTTGGGGGGGGGCCGAACCATGGGGGGGGGGGGGGGTCTGGCCCCCGCTCGCCCCCCCCCCCCCCCCCCCCCCCCCCCACTGCCTCCGCCTCTGGCAGAGGTAGATGCAAAAAGCTTAAATTTGAGGAGTTAAGTTTTAGGGAATCATTTGAGGGGTAAAGAATAGGAGAAGAGCTAGAGATACTCTTAGCTAGTGATTAGCCCCCTCAAGTACGGAGGTCGTCTGCAGGTGATCTTGATCTTGTGGAAGTAACTACAACTGGATATGTTGTTTTGCTTGAGACTCACACTTGCACTGTTTTGTTCGGCGGAAAAATTGCACTCAACCATACTATAAGTTTCGGCCCACGTGCCCTGCCGGGTGAAGAGCTAAAGACGTTCTTTCTTTGCTTTGATAATATGCTCTTCTTTAATTTACCATCTTGAACATTTACCCTTTTTATTTACTTTAAGTTATTTTCATGTTGCTGGTTGGATAATGATCAGTATTCTGATCGATTTTGTTGGAGGTGATAACTGATTAACCAGAGTATTTGCTACCGAAACAGGCCCTAAGTAGATGCTCTCCTTTGAGCACCACCTTTCATCTCATGTTCACCCCCACCCGTCACGGCTTCCCAATTTCTTTGCGGACTATGTTTCCCTATTGAAGGGTCGCATCTCCTCTTCATCCTACTCTTTCAAGCGGAATTAACTAAATGCGCGAGGACATTAAAATGTTTGCTATCACTGAGAAAAAACGATAAGCAATGATAAAATAATCTCCGACCAAAAGCCACCAAGCAAAATCTTATCCAAGGACATCAAAGAACACTGCGACCACACACAAAATCATTCAATAGCTGCTAGCGAATACGATATCTACAACAACAAAATCATCGATGATATATATGAAGGCATTTTAACATCGAAGTACCTTGAAAAAGGATACCCGACACACCATAAGAAAATATCTCTCCAGTAAAATATTGTTTGACGGCATAAAACGGTTTGCAAACACACAAGAAATGAACAAAAAATAGTTATCTGTGAAATTATCCCGGCTGAGAAAGCGAGTCCACCAAACATAACAACCATGAAATATGGGAAAGTTGCTCGAGGAGATCACATTCTCGGAACAAAAGCATTTCAGAGAACAACATAAAGTATGTGCTAACACGAGAGAAATATGTAAACAAAACATAAAATATGTGATAATATCCCATCACTTAGAAACCAGTTTATGCAGCAATGCGGAAACACACGAGGACAACAATTGTGGTAGACGCCCAAAATTACTTTACATGGTAGCATGCCACAGATGTGTGCGTAGTATGACATGGACGAGTGTACGATATTGTTAAAACAATGTATGCAACCAAAAAAGTTCATATAACTAGCATCTTATTTTAAAAGATGGCTTGGACTTGATGTTGTTTGAATGCATGCCATGCCAATAAAGGTGGTGCAATTTGCTCATAATTGCTTCCTGTTGAAAGATTTGATGTTTGGTTTTATAAAGAAGCTTTGTGTGACTCTGATGAATATAAGAACTTGTATGAAATTGTAGACCAGAGACCAACATTTGCTCTGTTGAATAGGTTAACCAAGCTGTGTGGTTTTTTTTTTTTTTTGCTTTGAAGTCTGTGTCATTTTGACATATGATATATCATGTTTATCTACTTATTGGAGATTAGTGTTCTTTGTATAATGATTGGATCCTTCTAGGCTGTTGAGCAAAAACAAGCATTGGATTGTTTCTGATGTTCTTCACAGAGCTAAGATGTGGAAAATTCTTGTAAGATTAGAGGATTTGCCTGTTTTGTAAGCGTTGAGTACAAAATGGTGACGAAAGAAAAAAAATTGATCTCAGAAAAGTGGAACAGTTGATATAAAGAAGCGTTGAGTTACAGATGTGTTGAGCCAGCTATATAGTGCATTTGAGCTTATACTCCCTCCGTTCCTAAATATAAGTTTTTTTAGACATTTCAAATAAACTATAATATACTGATGTATGTAGACATATTTTTATAGTGTAGATTTATTTATTTTGCTTCGTATGTAATCACTTGTTGGAATCTCTAGAAAAACTTATATTTGTGAATGGAGGGAGTACTAAAAGGTTGCATGATTTTCCAGCATCTACGGTGAAAGCCACTGCAAGATTAGTGGGTCTGCATGTCTTCTAAATAGTTTGGACATACTAATCATCGAGGTTTCATGGTGTAGTTGGTTATCACGTCCTTCTAACAGACTGAAGTTCTCCGGTTCAAACCCGGGCGAAGCCACTCTTGATTTTTGTTTTTTTTTCTCGCGTTTTCCATTGTGTAGAAAAGAAAAAGAAAAAAACAAATTGGCCCATACAGGTCTCGAACCTGTGACCTTCGCGTTATTAGCACGACGCTCTAACCAACTGAGCTAATAGGCCTTTTTCTATGTCAATGGTCGGGTCTCAATCCTCCGGTTCGCTCGTCGAACTCGCCCTCGGTGCTCTGGTTCGTACCCGTGATCGGGTCGAGGCAGACAACTTTCCATGCTTCGGCGAGACATTTCTCTTTCTTGGACGCCCACTTGATGCGCGGCTCGCCGGACCTGGCCGCCTACTTCTTCTTCTTGCTCCTCCTCGCCGGAACAGTCGCCGGCTCCTCCTCCTCCTCTTCGTCCTCCTCCTCCTGCTCCTCCTCGCCGTAGACGTAGCCGAGCTCGCCTTCCATGCCACCACTCAGATCCACGGTGTCGTCCGGGGTGGCGAACCCGGGAGACATGGCGGCCGCGGCCAAGCCTGTCGCGATGATGTCATCCATGTCGGCCTCGGTCTCGTCGGTGTCGCCGAGGTGCGAGAAGGGCAGCGCGCCACGGCGGAGAGGGGGCGTCGAGGAGGACGTGTAGGCGGGCGGCGAGTAGTTGTATGGAGAGTACTGCACGCCGGTGAAGGCGGGCGAGGGCGTCCGCTGGGCCGGTTGTCCATGGGGGAAGGTGACGTTGGGGTTAAACCCACCGTGCGCGTCCCCGTCGGCGTAGCCCGGTGAGGGCGTGCATCCCCATGGCTGCGGCGACGGATAACCAACGCCTTGCTAGCCCTAGGGCGCGTACTGGGCGTGGCTGCCGAGTGGATTCATCATCCCCGCGCGAGTCACCTCGGCCTCGGCTTGGTCCGCCGAAGCCGCCGCCGCACGCGCCGCGTTGTCACGGGCCTTCTTGGCGATCGCCCTATTCCGCCGGTCGGCGGTGACATCCTCCCGTCGCTGAACTTCCACCCTCCACTCGGTGTTTGTCATGCCCAGTGGCTTGGACGGCGGCGCCCTCGGCTTCCTTTGCTTTGGCTGGGCGATGGGGGCGGTCGCGGTTGCCGCGGCGTGGGGGGCGACGTACTTCTTCGGTGGCATGGCGGCGGAGGCGAGCGGGAGATTGGCGGGAGGGATGGAGAGAATGGGAGGGAAGTGGGGGAAAAGCGGGATGAAACGGCGGGAAGAGGCGCTCAACTCGCCGACAGGGCGGACCCACGTGACCTTTTCGGGTTTGGCCTGGATCCGCCGGCACCAGTTTCGGCCCGAGCCGGCGAAAAACGGGCGTCTGGGGACGCGGCTGGGCCATTTTTTCGGCGCCGGCGAGGCAAAAACGCATGAGGAGGGCCTGTTGGGGGCGCAGCTGGAGATGCTCTAATGTTCACCTCTTGAAGCAAACAAGAACACGGAAGAACAACTTGCTAACATTGAATGATATTTTTTATATACTTAGCTAAGATGATTTGAGTGTAGGGAAGACTTTTGAAACTACACAATGCATACAGTAACTAGTAATCCTCTGCTGTCTATATTTAGGCCTTATCCAAGAAAAAAAAAAGGAATTCCAAACCTCAGGGTACCCAGACTCGACCCCAAACATGAAGCTTACTGGATTTGATTATAAAACATGGTAGCGAAATCAGAAAATATGAAACCTACCATGGTGTCACAATGTCATCTCTAAAGGGTGTGCTAAAATTTTGAGAAGGTTTTCACAAAAGTTGCAACGTACACTGCTCAGAAACCGAAAGAATCATGGTTTCGAGAGGAAACCGGTCAGGTTTTAAGGCCAAGAGTCGGTGGCTTCGTCGGTTGACCTGGATTTCTTTTATACGCCCAACATGCACCATCACATATTTCATGCCAAATTTTGGTATCTTTCCGGTTTTGGTTGCTATATTTAGGCCATTAACTGCACTTATGGGCTTTAAAATATATAATTCAAGTTTTAACAAAGAGTGCGTGAAAAAGTTAGCAAAAGTGGGTTGAAAAGAGAAGACATGTTTGGGGTGATATAATCCATGGTAAACATCATCACCGGACGCAAGGCGACCTCCTATTACCGAGTTGGTGCGCTCCTCCCTCTGTATCCATTGCAAGTCGCCCCCCCCCCCCCCCCCCCCAATCCGGGCTCTTGCTGCTCCGTGAGGCGTTGTCTCCGTCACGACTAATGTTGGAAATATGCTCTAGATGCAATAATAAATCTTATTATTTATTTCCATGTTTGTAAGTCATTCATATTTCTATGCTAGAATTGATATGGCTGTTGAATGTGAGATTCCGAGGAAAACTCATATGCATGTGTAGAAACATAAACACAAAGTAGGTTCGTAGTCTCACCTCTCCATAGTGGGAGATTACACAGTTCAAACAATTAGGAATTTTTCTGAACGTAAAATAAACAAAGAAAAATCTTTGAATTCAAGAACAACTACTGATTACTAAACTCTGATTTTGCCTTTTTGTTATAAAAAATAATTATTATTTATTAAACTAAAAAACTAACTACTGCTTATTGGAAATTATTTCTTAGTCTGAATCATACTAGATTTTCGTGATATAATATAATTTCTAACTATATACAACTTATACACAGAAAATTTACCTTGATCTGTTTTTCCTCTTGAATCCTTTAGTTTTAGTTAGCTCATGAAAAATTTAAAACTATTAATTTAGTATTATCCATAATGGATTTATCTAGACCAATATATTGGATTTTTATGCTATTTGGGGGATTTCTTCTTCTACTAGGGGGTTTACCAGTAGTATTAGTTACCGACCCTATTTATTCTGCCTTTTCGTTGGGATTAGTTCTTGTTTATATATCCGTATTCCATTTTATTATTTAATTCATACTTTGTAGCTGTCGCACAACTTCTTATTTATGTGGGAGCCATAAATGTCGCAATCATATTCACCATAATGTTCATAAATCGCTCAGAATGGTCTGAAGATAAGAATCGTTGGACTATTGGAGATGGGTTTACTTCACTCTTTTGTATAACTATTGTTCTTTCACTAATGACTACTATCCCAGATACATCATGGTAGAAGGGGATTTCTGAAGCATCATGTATTCATGTTGGACAGGTGTGTTTGGGTGTCTTTTCCATGTGCTTTCATTTGGCACCGATGTATAATTTATTGCAGGTTTGTTTCCATAAATCTTAGAACATAATGCAGTGAATTATTGCTATGGAAAACTTAAAGGACAACCGTCTTGTAAAAATAGTGGTCAACAGTGGCACTGGCGGAGCTACGGCAAGGCCGAAGTGGCCGTGGCCCGCCCAGGATCTCTGTGATTTTTAGTTCATATACTATGCATCGGTAGGTAGCCCATGAGCCTGGTCTACTATCGGACATTGCCTAGACCCCTAATCCCTTCTAAGCTCGATTTAGTGGGAGATTCGCACGACCCCAGCCATAGAGAAGTAATTAACTACTGGCTCCAAGGAGCAGCCGAGCAACAGCGGCATCCCTAAAGCAAAAAACATAAAAGCACCAGCGACCGCTTTGTTTACCGGCTGTATATATCTGCTGATCTAGTTAAAAAATTGCTGAGGACTGACTTACGTCTAATGAAATAGCACGATTCATCATATTTTTTTTCAAAAATGTGCACTTGTTTGTCTGGCCCGCCCAACTATTTCTGTGAAGCTCCGCCACTGAACAGTGAGTGATGATATTCATGTCTTCGGAGATTGCTGGACGCTTATACTGATCTTATAAGCTTTACCGATCAAAAAGTCAACTGGTTTCGTGGTGTAGTTGGTTATCACGTCAGTCTAACACACTGAAGGTCTCCGGTTCGAACCCGGGCGAAGCCATCGAATTAGTTTTTTTTGCTCGCATTTTCGAGTAAAAAAAGAAAAAGAAAAAAAGATATATTTGGACCATACAGGTCTCGAACCTGTGACCTTCGCGTTATTAGCACGACGCTCTAACCAACTGAGCTAATAGGCCTTTTTCTATGTCAATGGTCAGGTCTCAATGCTCCGGTTCGCTCGTCGAACTCGCCCTCGGTGCTCTGGTTCGTACCCGTGATCGGGTCGAGGCAGACAAATTTCCATGCTTCGGCGAGACATTTCTCTTTCTTGGACGCCCACTTGATGCGCGGCTCGCCGGACCTGGCCGCCTACTTCTTCTTCTTGCTCCTCCTCGCCGGAACAGTCGCCGGCTCCTCCTCCTCCTCTTCGTCCTCCTCCTCCTGCTCCTCCTCGCCGTAGACGTAGCCGAGCTCGCCTTCCATGCCGCCACTCAGATCCACGGTGTCGTCCGGGGTGGCGAACCCGGGAGACATGGCGGCCGCGGCCAAGCCTGTCGCGATGATGTCATCCATGTCGGCCTCGGTCTCGTCGGTGTCGCCGAGGTGCGAGAAGGGCAGCGCGCCACGGCGGAGAGGGGGCGTCGAGGAGGACGTGTAGGCGGGCGGCGAGTAGTTGTATGGAGAGTACTGCACGCCGGTGAAGGCGGGCGAGGGCGTCCGCTGGGCCGGTTGTTCATGGGGGAAGGTGACGTTGGGGTTAAACCCACCGTGCGCGTCCCCGTCGGCGTAGCCCGGTGAGGGCGTGCATCCCCATGGCTGCGGCGACGGATAACCAACGCCTTGCTAGCCCTAGGGCGCGTACTGGGCGTGGCTGCCGAGTGGATTCATCATCCCCGCGCGAGTCACCTCGGCCTCGGCTTGGTCCGCCGAAGCCGCCGCCGCACGCGCCGCGTTGTCACGGGCCTTCTTGGCGATCGCCCTATTCCGCCGGTCGGCGGTGACATCCTCCCGTCGCTGAACTTCCACCCTCCACTCGGTGTTTGTCATGCCCAGTGGCTTGGACGGCGGCGCCCTCGGCTTCCTTTGCTTTGGCTGGGCGATGGGGGCGGTCGCGGTTGCCGCGGCGTGGGGGGCGACGTACTTCTTCGGTGGCATGGCGGCGGAGGCGAGCGGGAGATTGGCGGGAGGGATGGAGAGAATGGGAGGGAAGTGGGGGAAAAGCGGGATGAAACGGCGGGAAGAGGCGCTCAACTCGCCGACAGGGCGGACCCACGTGACCTTTTCGGGTTTGGCCTGGATCCGCCTGCACCAGTTTCGGCCCGAGCCGGCGAAAAACGGGCGTCTGGGGACGCGGCTGGGCCATTTTTTCGGCGCCGGCGAGGCAAAAATGCATGAGGAGGGCCTGTTGGGGGCGCAGCTGGAGATGCTCTAATGTTCACCTCTTGAAGCAAACAAGAACACGGAAGAACAACTTGCTAACATTGAATGATATTTTTTATATACTTAGCTAAGATGATTTGAGTGTAGGGAAGACTTTTGAAACTACACAATGCATACAGTAACTAGTAATCCTCTGCGGTCTATATTTAGGCCTTATCCAAGAAAAAAAAGGAATTCCAAACCTCAGGGTACCCAGACTCGACCCCAAACATGAAGCTTACTGGATTTGATTATAAAACATGGTAGCGAAATCAGAAAATATGAAACCTACCATGGTGTCACAATGTCATCTCTAAAGGGTGTGCTAAAATTTTGAGAAGGTTTTCACAAAAGTTGCAACGTACACTGCTCAGAAACCGAAAGAATCATGGTATCGAGAGGAAACCAGTCAGGTTTTAAGGCCAAGAGTCGGTGGCTTCGTCGGTTGACCTGGATTTCTTTTATACGCCCAACATGCACCATCACATATTTCATGCCAAATTTTGGTATCTTTCCGGTTTTGGTTGCTATATTTAGGCCATTAACTGCACTTATGGGCTTTAAAATATATAATTCAAGTTTTAACAAAGAGTGCGTGAAAAAGTTAGCAAAAGTGGGTTGAAAAGAGAAGACATGTTTGGGGTGATATAATCCATGGTAGACATCATCACCGGACGCAAGGCGACCTCCTATTACCGAGTTGGTGCGCTCCTCCCTCTGTATCCATTGCAAGTCCCCCCCCCCCCCCCCCCAATCCGGGCTCTTGCTGCTCCGTGAGGCGTTGTCTCCGTCACGACTAATGTTGGAAATATGCTCTAGATGCAATAATAAATCTTATTATTTATTTCCATGTTTGTAAGTCATTCATATTTCTATGCTAGAATTGATATGGCTGTTGAATGTGAGATTCCGAGGAAAACTCATATGCATGTGTAGAAACATAAACACAAAGTAGGTTCGTAGTCTCACCTCTCCATAGTGGGAGATTACACAGTTCAAACAATTAGGAATTTTTCTGAACGTAAAATAAACAAAGAAAAATCTTTGAATTCAAGAACAACTACTGATTACTAAACTCTGATTTTGCCTTTTTGTTATAAAAAATAATTATTATTTATTAAACTAAAAAACTAACTACTGCTTATTGGAAATTATTTCTTAGTCTGAATCATACTAGATTTTCGTGATATAATATAATTTCTAACTATATACAACTTATACACAGAAAATTTACCTTGATCTGTTTTTCCTCTTGAATCCTTTAGTTTTAGTTAGCTCATGAAAAATTTAAAACTATTAATTTAGTATTATCCATAATGGATTTATCTAGACCAATATATTGGATTTTTATGCTATTTGGGGGATTTCTTCTTCTACTAGGGGGTTTACCAGTAGTATTAGTTACCGACCCTATTTATTCTGCCTTTTCGTTGGGATTAGTTCTTGTTTATATATCCGTATTCCATTTTATTATTTAATTCATACTTTGTAGCTGTCGCACAACTTCTTATTTATGTGGGAGCCATAAATGTCGCAATCATATTCACCATAATGTTCATAAATCGCTCAGAATGGTCTGAAGATAAGAATCGTTGGACTATTGGAGATGGGTTTACTTCACTCTTTTGTATAACTATTGTTCTTTCACTAATGACTACTATCCCAGATACATCATGGTAGAAGGGGATTTCTGAAGCATCATGTATTCATGTTGGACAGGTGTGTTTGGGTGTCTTTTCCATGTGCTTTCATTTGGCACCGATGTATAATTTATTGCAGGTTTGTTTCCATAAATCTTAGAACATAATGCAGTGAATTATTGCTATGGAAAACTTAAAGGACAACCGTCTTGTAAAAATAGTGGTCAACAGTGGCACTGGCGGAGCTACGGCAAGGCCGAAGTGGCCGTGGCCCGCCCAGGATCTCTGTGATTTTTAGTTCATATACTATGCATCGGTAGGTAGCCCATGAGCCTGGTCTACTATCGGACATTGCCTAGACCCCTAATCCCTTCTAAGCTCGATTTAGTGGGAGATTCGCACGACCCCAGCCATAGAGAAGTAATTAACTACTGGCTCCAAGGAGCAGCCGAGCAACAGCGGCATCCCTAAAGCAAAAAACATAAAAGCACCAGCGACCGCTTTGTTTACCGGCTGTATATATCTGCTGATCTAGTTAAAAAATTGCTGAGGACTGACTTACGTCTAATGAAATAGCACGATTCATCATATTTTTTTTCAAAAATGTGCACTTGTTTGTCTGGCCCGCCCAACTATTTCTGTGAAGCTCCGCCACTGAACAGTGAGTGATGATATTCATGTCTTTGGAGATTGCTGGACGCTTATACTGATCTTATAAGCTTTACCGATCAAAAAGTCAACTGGTTTCGTGTTGTAGTTGGTTATCACGTCAGTCTAACACACTGAAGGTCTCTGGTTCGAACCCGGGCGAAGCCATCGAATTAGTTTTTTTTTGCTTGCATTTTCGAGTAAAAAAAGAAAAAGAAAAAAAGATATATTTGGCCCATACAGGTCTCGAACCTGTGACCTTCGCGTTATTAGCACGACGCTCTGACCAGCTGAGCTAATAGGCCACGTTGCTCTTTATAGATATTTACGTTATATATCTGTACGCTGATTACAAGGGGTAGTGATCCATAAATCAGTTTGTGCCTTATATTATTGTCTAATTGCCCATTTCACTGTCTATATTTGCAAGTATCCTTCCCTGTTGGAATCTCCTTTTTGCCACTGTTTCTCACTTTCTGTGGTGTGATGTGTGCGCGAATATTCCCACAGCAACTACACAATAATAAAGCCATATACGCAGGCGACCGAATAATGGCAATGATATATTACTGCTCAAGGTGCATCTCCAAACCAACCTACGGGACTAGTAGGGCTGGGAACCATAAGTTGTTTTCTATGGACTACTTGACGTGTATTTTTTTTCCTTTCCCCTTGACATGTATTCGTTAGGAAAATTTATGTCGAGCCAAATCTCGCGGAAATAATTTTGTTGGTTCAGTGACAACTATGTGCTTGCAACTAATGCTTTCGACAATTCTTGCTTTTTTTTCCTTCTGTAGTAAATAAACATCCTTATTTTAATCATTAGTCTATCTTCATTCCCACAGGATTCAACGCAGCATGACATGAAATATGAATGGTAATTTTACCAGTTCCCTTCTTTTAAAATGCTACAAACAGATGCGGCATGTAATATTCAAAATTAGTGGTTGTGTGATAGTTATTGAAATGCATGTAGGATGGAGACTAAATTTCAGTAAAATTCAGCTTATAACACTGAAACTGGAAAAGTTGCCAGCAGGGACGAAGCTAGAAAAAATCGGCACTGGTGTCAGCCAGTACCCACTACATACTAAACTACAGCAGGGAGATATAAATAAAACATACAAATCCGAAGATAATACAAAGAATGAAAATATGCAATCAGCAAACAATATGAGAAAAGCTTGCCATACCCAGTAAACTCAAGAAATCACTTACATACAAATTAAGAAGAAAAAAATCTAAGAAAAAAATGGCTACTTTGGAGTTAGATTTGTAATTTCGAGAAATAGATGAACAAACAAAACATATCAGACAACCAAAAATGAATATCGTCAAGCGAAAATATAAAGTGACTCCAGACTCACATTTCCCTTCACGCCCTTTCACCTCTTTCTTTTACGAGAACATGAACTTTCACCTTCTTAAAGAGATCAGTCATGCCATCATTTGTAATGGAAGAAAATATATTTTTCCCCACATACGGAGTAGCAAATTAGTCAATCACTCATAATCTGCTCACCCATTTTGTTATGCAAAATATGGTTGCCAATATTAATTTTTTAAAAATCATCGACAATCAACAAAATTAGCACCAAATTTAGAAGTAGATGCACCAAATTTTGCGTATCTACGTACGATCATGGTGTACCTTGCAGGAAACAAGGACTAGGGGACTTCCGTCAGCGACTATATTAGATTAAAATTGTGTTGTTGCCGCTGCGGCCGCCCGCCCGCCATCAAAACAATCTGTTGCTGATTCGCACTTGTGTTGTTCCACTGAGAGGTGAGAGAGAGATTGGAGATTTCTACGGTTTTTTAGGGTGCGAGAATTCAGGACCGAGGCGGCGAAGAGACGAATAGGCACATGGGACGTGCGACCTGCACGTACGGCCGCGTATATCGGAGGCCAAGCAGCGATCAGATCAATGTTTTGTGGGCTTTGTGTTGGCTACTTATTACCTTTTTGTTTGAGGTGTGTTGCGTTTTTCCCCTAACCCTAAAAACGCTCTGGCGGCGCTGGTGGCGATTAGGGTTTGGACGTGGAAAAGGTTTTCGTCCGGTGATTCATCGCCGGTGCGAGAGATCCGTCGGGAGGGAGACCTTGCACATGGCAGGACCTAACTCTGCGGCGGGGGGTGCGGTGCCGGAGAACGATCCACTCGCGGGTCGCGCGGCCAGGAAACATCTGGAGGAAGCCCTGGGCAAACTGGATATCTCTGAGGAAGAGGCGACTCCTTTGATACTCGACGATCGCGTCGAGGAAGGTCCGGTGAAGTGGCTGCTGGCTGGTAAGGTTCTGCACCGGAACCAACTACATATCCAGACGATCACCAATGCCCTGCGGCCGGCATGGGGAAATCCACGGGGTCTCCAATTCAAATCTGCGGGAGTTAACATCTTTGTGGCAGAGTTCGAGAATCAGAGAGATAGGGATCGTGTTTGGGGAGGATCCCCTTGGCATATCAACAAGAATGCGGTGGTGCTAGCGGAGTTCGATGATTGCATGAGGCCGGATGAGGTGAAGTTCGATAAGCTGCAGGTGTGGGCTAGGGTTCTTAACCTGCCATACAATCTGCGCGATGAGGCATGGTGGAAACCAATAGCTCAGCAGATGGACAAGGATGCTCTTTTGGTAAAATTTGACCACAATGGTGGGTTTCTGCGAGCGAGAGTTTCCATCGATGTTGCTAAGCCGATCAGGCGCTGGATCCTGATAGATTCTGCCAGGAGAAAGAAAGTGGACATGTACGATATCCAGTATGAAAACCTCCCGTACTTCTGTTTCTCCTGCGGCAGACTAGGGCACTCAGAGCTGTATTGCCCAACTCCTGGTTCCAGGGATGAGAACGGTGAGCTTCCGTTTGGCCCAAAACTGCGAGCTTCTGACGAGCATCGGAAGCCACCGAGTTCAGAAAACTCTTCTAAGGATCCAAAAACGGGTGCCAACAGTAAGCCTACAACCAGGTACTCAAGCACCAACAAGGAGCCGGGAGAAGAAGTTGTTTCCCCAATCAAGCACAGGCAACCACCGAAGACGAAAGAGGCCCCGAATCAAGTATACAGACCGGTGGTGAAAACACTGCTGATTACAGAGGGTGAACCTAGTACAGCCAAGGGTGCTGAAACTGTTGGTAAAGATGGAGAGACTTCTGCTAGTAATGAAGTGGAAGGTGAAGTATTTGCTCGAGAGTCTAAGAAAAAGAAGCCCACCCCTGAAAATTCGGCAGAGACCGCGACGCGGTCCTGCCAGGCACAATGACATGCTTGAGGTGGAACTGCCGGGGGCTTGGGAACCCCGAGGCAGTTCGTGAGCTTCGCAGTATAGTGAAGCTGGAAGGACCCACTCTCCTCTTTGTAATGGAAACGAAAATTCAAGCAAAAAGAGTAGAGGCTTTGAAGTATTCTCTTGGTTTTGGAGGTTGTTTTGCAGTCGATAGTGTCGGCCTAAGCGGCGGCATTGGTCTTTTTTGGTCACGTGAGGTGACTGTGGAGTTAAAAAATTTCAGCAAGTGTCACATTGATGCGTTGGTTCATAGCAATAATCGGAGTTTATCGGTTTGGAGGTTCACTGGCTTCTACGGGGCGCCGAGAGCATCAGATCGCGGTGAAAGCTGGCAGCTCCTGCGTAATTTATATGCTTTACCCCATACAGCCTGGCTGTCTATGGGAGATTTCAACGAAACGCTGTATGCATCCGAGCATTTTAGCAGAAGAGCAAGGTCGGAGTCAAATATGAGAGCGTTTCGGTCCGTAATGGACGAGGTTTCCATGCAAGATCTAGGCTCGTCAGGTACGCCTTATACTTGGGACAATCAGCAAGGAGGAGATGCAAATGTCAAGGCGCGCCTAGATCGAGCTTTCGCGAATGAGGAATTCCAGCAACTTTTCCAACACATACGGATCAGACACCTTCCCTCGGTCGAATCTGATCACTGTTTTGTTGTAGCTGAAATCAGGGATACATTGTCATACGGAACACGGGCCAAGAAACAGTTTCGCTACGAGAATGTATGGCCGATGCACTCGGATTACGACCGTCTAGTACGTGATACATGGCGGGGAATCCAGAACAAGTCAGGGCTCCAAGGGATTTCCACAGCTTTGGGGTCTCTTCAGTCTATTCTTGAGCCGTGGGGCTCAAAGGAATTCGGTTGTTTGGCACGCACAGTAAGGAAACTCCAGAAGAGACTGGAGCGCGTCAGGTGCTGTTCCATGGGAACGGGTCCAACGGACGAAGAGAAGAACATAGTTAAGAAGCTGAAGGAAGCGCTTCTCCAAGAGGAAGTGTGGCTTCGTCAGCGTTCTAGGGTTCCATGGCTCCGCGAGGGCGATCGGAACACTTCCTACTTTCAGGCACAGGCTGCCCAGCGCAAAAGAATGAACAAAATCCAGGGCTTACGCCGTGTGGATGGATCAGTTTGTGATTCTGAGATGGAGGACAAGGCTGAGGTTCTAGATTTCTACCAAAACTTGTATCAAACACAAGGTTTTAGTGAGGCTAATGACTTATTATCTCATGTACCCGTCAAGGTGACTCAGGGTATGAATGATGATCTTACCAAACCTTATACCGCCGAGGAGGTCAAAGTTGCGTTGTTTCAAATGGCTCCTTCGAAGGCCCCTGGGGTTGACGGTTTTACCGCAGGGTTTTATCAGCGGCATTGGGACTTGCTAGGCAATGATGTGGCTTTAGCAGTCCTAGACTTTCTAAATGGTGGCGAGCTACCGTCGGGACTGAACGATACCTCCATCACTTTAATCCCAAAGGTACGCCACCCGCAGTCAATCTCACAATATCGTCCTATTGCTTTGTGCCCGGTTTTGTATAAGATTGCGGCCAAGGTTATCACTAATCGCTTGCGATACATCATGGACGATATTATCAGTGAAGAGCAGAGTGCTTTCGTTCCTGGTCGTCTTATCACAGATAATGTACTTGTTGCTTATGAGAGTATTCATACGATGAGAAGAAGGAAGAAAGGACAGAACTATTCTTGTGCAGTCAAGTTAGATATGATGAAGGCATACGATCGAGTGGAATGGCATTATCTCGAGGCAATTCTTTCCAGATTGGGCTTTAGCATTGTGTTCATTCGGCTGATCATGAAGTGTGTCACCTCGGTTCGTTTCTCGGTTCGGGTTAATGGTGAGCTGCTCCCTTTCTTTACACCATCGCGGGGTTTCAGACAAGGTGATCCAGTCTCTCCGTACCTCTTCCTGATTTGTGCAGAAGGATTCTCTTCATTACTGAAGTTTTTCACTGGTGGCTATATTGATAGGGGTCTCAGAGTGAGCTATAGGTCACCTTGGGTCTCTCATTTGCTATTTGCAGACGATAGCCTAATCTTCATTAATGCAAGCGCTCCGAGCGCTTGTCGTTTGAATGAAATTCTGAGGATCTACGGCGATGCCTCTGGCCAGTGCGTGAACCGGGACAAAAGTTCGATTTATTTCAGCTCCAACACCCCGGACACTGTCAGGCTTGTCTTGAAGACGACCTTGAACATCCAGGTCGAGGCCTTCAGCGAAAGATATCTGGGGCTCCCCACTGCGGTTGGACGTATCACTAGTGGTACATTCGACCATATTAGCGAGAGAGCTCGTGGAAAGATGCAAGGGTGGTCGGAAAAGCTACTTGCTTGTGCTGGTCGGGAAACATTGCTCAAGTCTGTCATTCAATCAATCCCAACCTACCCAATGAGTACGTTCCTTCTCACCAAAAAAGTGTGTAAGAGTCTGACTTCTCCGATGGCAAAATATTTCTGGAGCAGCTCTCTTGATAAAAAGGCATTGCATTGGTTGTCCTGGAAGGAATTATCAAAACCCAAGTGCAAGGGGGGGATGGGTTTCAGAGACCCGAACCTGTTTAACATTGCTATGCTAGGTAAGCATGGATGGCGCCTAATCACCAAACCAAACTCGCTGTGTGCACGCGTTCTCAAGGGTCGTTATTTCCCGGACACCGATTTTATGCATGCATCAGTTCCCAAGTCCGCTTCGGCAACTTGGAAGGCTATTGTGGCGGGAAGGCACGCCCTGCAGAAAGGTTTAATCACCAGAGTGGGAGATGGAACTACTATCTCGGTCTGGGAGGATCAGTGGATCCCAGGTACGGTGGCAATGATCCCAACTCAGAGACCTGCAGTGACAAACATTGAACGGGTGTCAGATCTTATAGACACACGAAGCTGGTCCTGGAAGATTGATGTGATCAGAGACAATTTTACTGCTCAGGATGCCACAGCCATACTAAATATTCCAATCAGGCAAGGCGGGGGCGAGGATTTCCTTGCATGGGCATTTGACAGATCAGGTAACTACACTGTTAAAACGGCGTACCGTACTCTCGTGACTCATAACGAGCATTTGGCTCTAGAGGAAGGGACGGTTACCGAAGCTTCATCGGACGATCAACAGCTGTGGAAAGCCTTATGGAAGTTAAATGTTATCCCAAAAGTAAGAGTGTTCTGGTGGAGAGTGTTACGTGGCATTCTTCCAGATGAAACTACCCTTAACTATCGTCACATTGCGAGTGCTCGGCAATGCAATGTCTGTCGCTCCATGGATGAGGATTTGAAGCATGCACTAATACATTGTATACATGCACAGAGTTTCTGGGAGGAGGCGTGGACATGGCTTGGTCTACGACTTCCACCTCTCCACTCGACCACATGGGCTCGAGACATAACCTGTGATCCTCAGTTCACTATCGACGAACGTGCAAAGATCACCACTATCATGTGGTCTATTTGGCATTCTAGAAATCGAGTGAAACATGGTGATGGAGGAAGAGATCCCACAACAACTATCAAACACATTAAGGAGGCGATTTCCCTTCTCCAGTTACCACGCAAGGATACCCTGGTTCTTCCAGGTTATGGTTGGCGTCCCCCGGAGGAGGGGTCGGTCAAGATCAATACGGATGGGGCTTTGCAGTTCGATGAAGGCCGGGGCGGTGCGGGAGGAGTGGCTCGATCTTCCTCAGCACTCATGGGTTCATGGTGCAAACCGTACACGGGAGTCTCGGATCCCTTGATGATGGAGTGTCTGTCCCTTCGAGATGGAGTCCTGTTTGCTCGACTTCGAGGATTCCAACATGTGATTATGGAAGTCGACTGTTTGGAGCTGGTGAAGTACTGGCAATCTCGCCACAATTCTCGCTCGATTGTGGCTCCTTTACTTTTAGAAATAGGAGAGCTCTGTACCTCTTTTTCTTCGTTTGATATCTTTCATGTAAATCGATCGGCAAATGTTCCGGCGCATCTGTGTGCAAAGCATGCTTGCACACTGAATGTGACGGAAAGCTGGCTCGATGAAACCCCTAGCTTCTTGGTGACTAGCCTGTTGGCTGACTGCACCGATTGTGCTCTCATGAAATAAAGCTCTCCAATTTTCCCGCAAAAAAAATATATTACCTTTTTGTTTGCACGACTGTAAATCAGGCTGACACTTTGGGCCTGTGCTGCTTTTTAGCATCTGGGCTGGGGTCAATCGATTTTTCTGGCTGGGGTCAAATGTAAAACTTGTTAAGCGTGTTAGAAGTAACGTTGAACTGCACTGGTGTCAGTTGACACCAGTGCTTGTACGGGAGCTCCGTCCCTGGCAACCAAGAGCAGCCAAGATTTCTTAAATAAAAAAGATTTTCGGCGACCTCCCCCTAAGAAGCCATAACTTTTCCTTGTCTTGACATTTAAAAACATTGAGTGAGGGTTATCGACCCAATATATTTACTAAGGGCGTGCACGAAAGAGGGCTATCTATTTTTATTTTTGCTAAGGTTTCAGAATTTAGTTTGACTTTGATTTAATTTAAATTCATAACTTACCGAGAAATACCACTATAAAGTCAAGCAGCCCTAAACCTGACCATTATGGCTGCATGCATCAATCCATGCCCAGAGCCGGGGGGGGGGGGGGGGGGGGGTGCTCTTTTTTGGGAAAATAATGATGATCCTAAAGTGAATGATTGTTCATTGCCAAGGTATTTCCCTCCGTTCCAAGATTTCCAAGATACAAGGTGTATTAAAAACATTCTCTATAAACTTCTCTATGTTTGATCAAATTTAAAATAAAATGTTTCTGGTGAAACATAGAAACATTTGACTTCTGAGAAAAAAAAATCAGTACAGGTTATATTTTGAAAGCCGGAGTTAGTAGGTACACCAATAATTCGATATACCCACAAAATGCTGGCTCTAGTTCCTTTCATGGTTCCTTTGATGTAAGAAAGAAGCTAGTAGAGACAAAGGGAATCAAATTATGAGAGGAGGCGGCCCTATCCTTATTCCTCTTCCCCACGCGGTTGCTCCCGTCCATCCTTTCCCAAAAGTGCAGCATCTCTCATTTCCTTCTTCATCTTCTCCTCCCCCTCCTTCCGTGATGCTCACTCGCCTATAAATAGCCCTCGCTGCCTGCCATTGTTCCTCAAGCCAGCAAGCAAGAAGCACACAGGAAGCTCCTAGCCAACACCAATCAAGGCCTCCATCCAATCCCAAGCAACCTCGAATATGTCTTGCTGCGGAGGAAACTGCGGATGCGGCACCGCCTGCAAGTGCGGCAACGGCTGCGGTGGCTGCAACATGTACCCCGAGGTTGAGGCCGCCGGCGCCACCCTCCTCGTCTCCGCCACTGCCACTCACAAGGGGTACGTCCCTTCTCTTGACAAAATTTTCTCCACAGCTCATACATCATCATGCACTCGATCTTTTTTTTTTGCGGGGTACGTGCAGGAGCTCCGGCGGCATGGAGATGGCGGCCGAGAACGGCGGCTGCGGCTGCACCCAGTGCAAGTGCGGCACCAGCTGCGGCTGCTCCTGCTGCAGCTGCTAGATCATTGATCATGCATGCGCCGCGTGCATCATATCTATGATCTACGTATCCATCTACTACCATGTAATGCCACCTGATCGAGGGTCTTTGTATGTATGTAGTATGTACGCACCTGCCTGCATGAGCAGAGCGGGTGCCATTCCATGCATGTAAACCCCTAAATAAAATCTCCCGTGGTTTTGCTTACATCGTGTTGTTAGATCCTCCTCCTATTAGTGTTGCTTTCGGGTTCTTCTTATGCACTAGCAGGATCAGAGGCCGGTCTTTTGTTCTTGGTCTTCTCCTCAAACTGTCGTTTTCCTCTTCTCTATGGTTCCATGTGCGGCAGTATTTTCTTCTTCTGTTGCCGAGTGTTGTATCAGACTGTACCTTGTTTTGTGGTTTATTCCTATCCATCTCGAAATATAGTGCAGGAATTTATTTGCAAAAGGTGGATCTCAACAAGACACGACGGTATGTGTATCTTGCAGGATTTATTGATCGGTCTATCTTATGCATCTTATTAAAAAAATACATTAAGGTCTCATGGTCAAGCCAAATTATCATTGTTTTTCCTTGCATGCAAAATGCAGCAATAAATCTTCGTCCTTGGCTTGTTTCTCATTTCACTGCCTACGTTGCAGGTATCCGACCCTGTTGGAATCTCCTTTTCTGTCATTGTGTTCACTTTCTGTGATGTGATGTGTGCGCAAATATTCCCACAACAACAACATAATAATAAAGCCATATACGCAAGCAACCGAATAATGGCAATGATATATTACTGCTCAAGGCGCATCTCCAAATCAACCTGTCATGTCCATGGCTGCGTCTAAGCACTCGGGGCAGAAATACTCACTCTCCGCCACTGATTCATATCACCGAATCCACACGGCCAAATTACGTCCTCCATGTTTTAAGCGATGCCACTATATCTCGTGGGAAAATTGTTTCCACAGTTCGATATCCCTCCCTTTGATGAAAAAATTCACGCTTGGCTTCTGCATCACAGAGTGCAGATAACGAATATTGTTTTCTATGTTCTGAACTGGAACACTATATCTTGTGTAAAAAATTGTGTCAACAATATCGATATTCCCTCCTATAAAATAAAATCATCAATAGCTCACTTCTCTATATAACTGGATGCAAAGTAATGGGCGGTGTGGAGCACCCAAGACAGCACGCAAAATATCGGTGTTATTTTAACTCCACTACGTAGACAAGTCACTATATTTACACAATTATGTAAGAAAAAGAGCTCTTTTATGGTACCCTGTATTGAATATTGACCGTCCATCTGCAAAGATCCAATGGTGGGTACTTATCTGTACTGGTGAAACTGGATTAGCAGCATCGCTAGTACCGCACGTCTCACGTCCACCGGTATACTGCTCGGAGGGCATTATCGGTGACTCTGCATCACCGGCAGCCGCCCGCCGGGGCTCGCCTCCTCTTCGCCCCCATGCCCGCTGGGGCGCCTCCTCCCTGCCTTTAATCCGCTGTGCTATGCATGCTTCTATGGTTTTGGACTTCTGGCATGGCACCGTGCGCCCCATCCCCCTTCCACGCTACGGCCGCGATGTTCTTTGCCGCCCCGCATGGCTGAGCAGTGAGCACCTTAGCATCGCGTTTATTGTGTTGCCTCGTTCATGACGACAGTGCATGCCAAACCACCCTGCGTTGACGATGAGGCCAGGATGTGTACAACGTCGTGGTCTTCACGGAGAGCTGCGGCTACGAGAGTGCCGGAGCCTGGCGGAACCTCGCCTATTTTGTGCTAACCATGCCCTCGCTACGCTCATGGCCGTCCTCCTTTATTTTACTACCGCTTGCCTTCATGATCGAGCTCTTCATGGCCTGGATCACGCTTTACTTTAGCCTCAGCTTGCCGGACGTGGAGCAGCTACTCATCTGCCTTTGCTGTGAGGTCGACGACCACGTCATTGTTCAAAAGCTCACCCAGGCAGGGCTCAACATACCTGTTTCCTCGTCGTCACCCCGCTGTCACAGACTCACAGGAGTGCACGATGCATTCCGAAATATTGATTCGCCAGAGCAATTCCCTTCACGAACACAAGAAGAGCTTTCACCGTCACATATACTGCTCCCTCCCCAGTAGCAGTATAGGGTACCATAAAAACCCTCAAGAAAAATAAATAACTCAGAGAACTGTCTGGCCATAGATGGAGCTTTCTACAGATGGGGACAAGAATTTGGCACCACCCACTCAATTTCCCTCTCACCTTTTTGCATTGCTTTCATATGTAAAAAAACAAAAACAAAATAGTGAGTTGACTTGCGATCTGCCTTAAAATGACAAGATGACGGTTGGGGGTTAAAAAAACATTCAAATGCATTTTATATATTCATATGTTTACTTATTTTGTATTTGTTTGTGCATGTCATAAAAATCATCAATTTCCACAAGCATACATAATACTCAATGATCTACATTGACAATAGGCTTTGAGATTTTTCAACGCATGACAAGAAAAATCAAATGAGGTCAGCTGGAAATTAAAGATCAGTTTTGACTTCCAAAAAATTATGATCTCTTTTGTCCAAACTTAAAAGGAATCATTACAGAAAATTTGGAGATTCCAATTGTTAGAATATTTTCCTACAGGACTAGTAGGGCTGGGAACCATAATGATATTTTCTATGGCCTAATTGACATGTTTATGTTGAGCCAAATCTTTTGGAAATAGTTTCGTTGATTCAGTGACAACTATGTGCTTGCACCTAACGCTTGAGAAAATTCTTGTATTTTTTCCCTCTTGCAATAAATCAACATCCATATTTTACGCATTTACTCCATCTTCAATTCCCACAGAATTCAACACAGCATGACCTGAAATCTGTGTGTTAAGTTTTCCGGTTCCTGTCTTTTTAAAATGCTGCAAAAGTATGTGGCATGTAATCTTTAAAAATAGTGGGAGTGTGATAGTTATTGAAATGCATGTAGGATGGAAACTAAAATTTCAGTAAAATTCAGCTTATAACACTAAAATTGAAAAGGTTGCCAAGCCTATGGCAACCAAGAGCCGCCAAGATTTCTTAAATAACAAATATTTTCGGCGACCTCCCCCAAAGAAGACATAGCTTTTTCCTTGTCTTGACATTCAAAAGCACTGAGTGAGGGGTATCGGCTGAATATATTCACTAAGGGCATGCACAAAAGAGAGTTGACTATTATTATTTTGCAATGCTTTCAGAATTTAGTTTGATATTGGTTTAATTCATAGTTCATAATTTACCGAGAAATACCACTACGAGGTCAAGCACCCCTAAACTTGACCGTTATGGCTGCATGCATCAATGTATGCCGAGGGCCGCGCGCGGGGGGTCTTGTTTGGAAAATAATAATGATCTTATAGTGCAATGATTGGTCATTGCCTAAGGTATTTCCCTCTGTTCCAAGATACAAGGTGTATTTTTTATTAAAAAAAACAAAATTCCCTATGTTTGACCAAATTTAAAATAAAACGTCTCTGTGTTTGGAAACCATTTATATTTTTATAAGCTCGATCAAACATAGAAGATTTGACTTCAGAAAAAAAAATAGTACAACTTATATTATGAAACGGGAGTTAGTAGGTACACCAATAATTCGATATACGCACAAAATGCTGGCTGTAGTTCCTTTCATGGCTCCTTTGATGTAAGAAAGATGCTAGTAGAGACTAGAGACAAAGGGAATCAAATTATGGGAGGAGGCGGCCCTATCTATATTCCTCTTCCCCAAGCGGTTGCTCCCGTCCATCCTTTGCCAAAAGTGGAGCATCTCCCATTTCCTTCTTCATCTTCTCCTCCTCCTCCTTCCTTCGTATTCACTCACCTATAAATAGCCCTCGCTGCCTGCCATTGTTACTCAAGCCAGCAAGCAAGAAGCACAAAAGAAGCCAACACCAATCAAGGCCTCCATCCAATCCCAAGCAACCTCGAAGATGTCTTGCTGCGGAGGAAGCTGCGGCTGCGGCAGCGCCTGCAAGTGCGGCAACGGCTGCGGCGGCTGCAACATGTACCCCGAGGTCGAGGCCGCCGGCGCCACCCTCCTCGTCGCCGCCACCGCCACCCACAAGGCGTACGTCCCTTCTCCTTCCTCATATATCATGCACTCGATCGTAACAATATGACTGTATGTTGATCTTGGTATGGGTGGGGTACGTGCAGGAGCTCCGGCGGCATGGAGATGGCGGCCGAGAACGGCGGCTGCGGCTGCACCCAGTGCAAGTGCGGCACCAGCTGCGGCTGCTCCTGCTGCAGCTGCTAGATCATCGGTCATGCATGCACCGCGTGCCTCATATCTATGATCTATCTATATATCCATCTACCACCATGTAACGCTACCTGATCACGGTCTTTGTATGTATGTACGCACCTGCCTGCATGAGCAGAGCAGGTGCCATGCCATGCATGTAAACCCCTAAATAAAATCTCCCGTGGTTTAACCCCCTATACATGTGTTTGTGTTATAGTCTTATAGACCAACTTCTGGCCCATGTTTACTATGAACTTGCGACTTGCGAGGTGCCTGGGTTGTTAATAGACCAGCTGGATGCTCTCTTGAAGCAACGTATGCACCGCTTGGAGTCGGTGTATCTTTATACACATGTATTTATTTTACAGGTGTATATCATCGGCCACACCTGGGAAAAAACGATGGATGGAGAAGTGTAAATTTACAGGGGTATTGCTCTGTGAAACGAGAATCGAATCAGGGCCTTAAGGGTAGGGATGGCAATGGGTAGGGTATGGGCGCGTACGACTTTTTTCTGCCCAAACCCATACCCAAATCTTTTTTCTATACCCATCTATTTCAATATCCATGGACACAAATTGGTACCCATGCCCATACCTATCGGGTATATTATACCCAATGGATATCCAATGGGTATAGTATCTAACATTGGCATGATAAAGGTAAGCCAAGAAAAGGGCCTAAAACTAAATTTAGGTACTCGGCCATCACAATCCGGTTTGCACTTACATCAAAATTTTACAATGTGGATTGACACACAAATGTCTTAATCTTCATTACAAACTAACTTAAAAAAACAAGTTTCAAACTTGCAATGCCAATCACTGTAGGTATTATAGGGTTTAATTTATTTATTAATTTTTCTGGGTATCCATTAGGATACCCATGGGTATAATTTCATACCCATACCCTACCCATGCATTTTGCGGGTATGGACACCCATTACCCATGGGTATGAAGTAGTAAAAAGTCTTATCCATGCCCACTGTTTTCGGGTAGGGTACCCGCGGGTACCCATACCCATGGGCAAAACTGCCATCCCTACTTAAGGGCGTTTGATACATGCGAATATTACTGGCCAAAGTTGAGTATGAGATACATACAATACAAACTTGACACTTTTGAAAGTCGTGCTATCAATCATGAGACGCATAGTTTAGCCAAATTCTCGCTTAATCTTTGTCAAAGGGTGTCACATCTGGTTTGGCCAACCCCATGATCCGATATGTATCCTACTCTCTGTGGTTTTCGATGAATAAAATTTGGTTAAACCCTAAAAAAACTTATTTGACGCGCCTTAGTTTTTTTCGAGAATTTTTTTTAAATCCGTTCATCAATCATGGCAGTACAAAAATCACAACCAGGTCCATGAACCACCTAGCGACGACTACACTCACTGGAGCGAGCTAAACGTGCGCCGCCATTATCGCCCCTCCCTTACCGGAGTCGGACAAACCTTATTGTAGTAGACAGTTGGAAAGTTATCGTGCTAAGACCCTCAAGGACCACCGCACTGCATAGCAACCATCGTCGATGAAAAGAGTTGTAGATTGGAAAGATCAAAGCTATAACCACACAAGCGAAGACGAACAAAAATGGATCCAATAGATCCACCAAAGTCCAGCACGACAGAATCCTGTGAGATCCGGCGGGGACACACCTCCACATGTCCTCCTCCGATGTTATTCGCACCACCGGGACGAGGATCGGATGTGGGAGACATTATTCCTACCCAGGGACATCACTACCGTCACACAGCCCCAACCAAGACGTTAAACCTAACAAAAACGAGAACGGGTCCCTCCCGCTGCCGGGGGGCCAAGATCCTCCGCACTCCGGGGAATCGGCGCCGGCGGCAACGGGATGAGAAAGGAAACTTTTCTTGAGAAGGAGGAAAGACAGACACATACTGTTGTGTCTAAATTACCGTGTCTTAGTTTGATGTACTATTTGCACCAGCTACTTCATAACTAGATTGCCATGGTTGACGATGGGTGTGTTCCCCTCTACTAATAGTGCGGCAGTGCCCTAGCGGCGACAACTATATCATGAACAATTAAAACTTCACGAAATTGGTGGCCTGGTGACTTATGCCTGTGCCTATATCGCACGCTCTTTTGTGATGACAAAGAAACAGATTATCATTTTCGGAGGTTAAATGGAAACAGATGGAGTGAACCACATGTATGTTGTACCAGCAAAACAATATTTAAATCGATTCGTTGATGATTTCCTTGATATAAAATTTGAGGTGTGCTCTACAACACCCCACCCTACCCCCGGAGCTCCTATTTGGCACGCTAAGCGCTAGCGGTCGAGCCCGTGCGCGTCCCCTTCCCTTGCACACCCATTTGGGTCGGCCCATGCGCGGGGCGGGACACGCCGTTTTTATTTTTTATTTTTCTTTTATTTATTTTTTAAATAATTCAGGATTTCAAAAAGTTTCAAATTTAAAAAAAATGTCAACTTTGAAAAAACAAAGAAATCATAAAATGTTCATGGATTCAAAAAATATCTTGAATTTGAAAGACATGTCCGGACATTCCCAAAATGTTCATAAATTTGAACAAAATGTTCACAAATTAAAAAACATGTTCAGAAAACTAAATAAATGATTCTCAATTACGAAAATATTGAAAAATCAAAAAATGTTCGTTGATTCAAAAAATGTTAATTAATTTCGAAAAATATTTGTCAAACAAATAGTATTCATGAATGTCAAAAATTGTTCCCAGATTTCAAAAACTATTTCTTGTCAAAAATTATTCAGCAATTCAAATGTCCATGAGTTTTAAAACAATGTTTACAATTTTAAAAAATTCTTAGATATAAAAAAATGTTTGTGAATTCAAAAAATATTCAAGATTAAATTAAATTCATGAATTTTTAAACATGTTCATGAATTTGAAAAATAATCACAACAAAACAATGTTCATGCAATTGGAAAATGCTCACAATTTAAATAATGTTAAAAATCATTAAAAAGTTCATAAATTTGAAAATAAGTTCAAAAAATGAAAGACTGAAAAAAGAAAAGAAAAACTGACATCAAAATAGGAAAATATAAATAAGGTAAAAACGAAAACGAAAAATAGAAATGAAATAATGAAAATGAAAAAACAAAAATAACCCGAAAGGAAAAAACTGGTATGGAAAGGTTCTAGAACGTTCCCAAAACCGAAAAGGAGGTACTTGGGCCGCCCCAAAATGTGTACCTAGTGGGAGGGGCGTATGCGCTAGGATTAGCCCCCTAAAAAGCTTCACAACTTTTGAGCAGATCAATGGTCTAGATTAAAACATGTCCTTTACTTTAGAAGGGGTAATATAAAAAATTCACATTATAAAAACACTTGCAATAAAAAAGATAACGGGCGCTCTAGAAACCCATGGCGGCTAGTGCGACTTGTTTGGAGCTATTCGTCTCCTTCCCAACCCTTATCCACTACCCCGGTCGTCCATGTATCTGTCAAAAGTGTTAGATGAAGGAAATATGCCCTATAGGCAATAATAAAGTTATTATTTATTTCCTTATTTCATGATAAATGTTTATTATTCATGCTAGATTTGTATTAACCGGAAACATAATACATGTGTGAATACATAGACAAACATAGTGTCACTAGTATGCCTCTACTTGACTAGCCCGTTAATCAAAGATGGTTAAGTTTCCTAACCATAGACATGAGTTGTCATTTGATTAACGAGAGCACATCATTAGGAGAATGATATGATTGACTTGACCCATTCCGTTAGCTTAGCACTTGATCGTTTAGTATTCTGCTATTGCTTTCTTCATGACTTATACATGTTCCTATGACTATGAGATTATGCAACTCCCGTTTACCGGAGGAACACTTTGTGTGCTATCAAACGTGACAACGTAACTGGGTGATTATAAAGGTGCTCTACAGGTGTCTCCGAAGGTACTTGTTGGGTTGGCGTATTTCGAGATTAGGATTTGTCACTCCGATTGCCGGAGAGGTATCTCTGGCCCACTCGGTAATACACATCACTTAAGCCTTGCAAGCATTGCAACTAATGAGTTAGTTGCGGGATGATGTGTTATGGAACGAGTAAAGAGACTTGCCGGTAACGAAATTGAACTAGGTATTGAGATACGGACGATCGAATCTCGGGCAAGTAACATACCGATGGCAAAGGGAACAACGTATGTTGTTATGCGGTTTGACCGATAAAGATCTTCGTAGAATATGTAGGAGCCAATATGAGCATCCATGTTCCGCTATTGGTTACTGACCGGAGACGTGTCTCGGTCATGTCTACATAGTTCTCGAACCCGTAGGGTCCGCACGCTTAAAGTTCGATGACGGTTATATTATGAGTTTATGGTTTTTGATGTACCGAAGGTAATTCGGAGTCCTGGATGTGATCACGGACAAGACGAGGAGTCTCGAAATGTTTGATACGTAAAGATCAATATATTGGACGACTATATTTGGATATCGGAATGGTTCCGGGTGAGATCAGGATAATACCGGAGCACCGGGAGGTTATTGGAACCCTCCCCCCCGGAGGTATATGGGCCTTAATGGGCTTTAGTGGAAAGGAGGGAAAAGGAGCAAGGGAGGGGGCGCCCCCCCCCCCCCAAGCCCAATCCGAATAGGGAAGGGGGCCACCCCCCTTTCCTTCCTCCCTCCTTCCTCTTCCTTCCCTCCCCCTCTCCAAATAGGAAAAGGAGGAGTCCTACTCCCGATGGGAGTAGGACTCCCCCCTTGGGCGCGCCTCCTCCCCTTGACCAGCCCTCTCCTCCCCTCCTTTATATACGGAGGAGAGGGGCACCCCATAGACAGAACAATTGATCTCTTGGATCTTTTAGCCGTGTGCGGTGCCCCTCTCCACCATAGTCCACCTCGATAATATCGTAGCGGTGCTTAGGCGAAGCCCTGCGACGGTAGAACAACATCGTCACCACGCCCTCGTGCTGATAGAACTCTCCCTCACAGCTCGGCTGGATAGGAGTTCGAGGGATGAAACCGAGTTGAACGTGTGCAGAACTCGGAGGTGCCGTGCGTTCGGTACTTGATCGGTCGGATCGTGAAGACATACGACTACATCAACCGCGTTGTGCTAATGCTTCCGCTTTCGGTCTACAAGGGTACGCGGACACACTCTCCCCTCTCGTTGCTATGCATCACCATGATCTTGCATGTGCGTAGGAAATTTTTTGAAATTACTACGTTACCCAACAGTGGTATCAGAGCCAGGTTTTATGCGTTGATGTTATATGCACGAGTAGAAAACAAGTGAGTTGTGGGCGATACAAGTCATACTGCTTACCAGCATGTCATACTTTGGTTCGGCGGTATTGTTGGATGAAGCGGCCCGGACCGACATTACGCGTACGCTTACGCGAGACTGGTTCTACCGACGTGCTTTGCACACAAGTGGCTGGCGGGTGTCAGTTTCTTCAACTTTAGTTGAACCGAGTGTGGCTACGCCCGGTCCTTGAGAAGGTTAAAACAGCACTAACCTGACGAACTATCGTTGTGGTTTTGATGCGTAGGTAAGAACGGTTCTTGCTCAGCCCGTAGCAGCCACGTAAAACTTGCAACAACAAAGTAGAGAACGTCTAACTTGTTTTTGCAGGGCATGTTGTGATGTGATATGGTCAAGACATGATGCTATATTTTATTATATGAGATGATCATGTTTTGTAATCGAGTTATCGGCAACTGGCAAGAGCCATATGGTTATCGCTTTATTGTATGCAATGCAATCGCCCTGTAATTGCTCTACTTTATCACTAGGCGGTAGCGATAGTCATAGAAGCAATAGTTGGCGAGACGACAATGATGCTACGATGGAGATCAAGGTGTCGCACTGGTGACGATGGTGATCATGACGGTGCTTCGGAGATTGAGATCACAAGCACAAGATGATGATGGCCATATCATATCACTTATATTGATTGCATGTGATGTTTATCTTTTATGCATCTTATTTTGCTTTGATTGACGGTAGCATTATAAGATGATCTCTCACTAAATTTCAAGATAAAAGTATTCTCCCTGAGTATGCACCGTTGCCAAAGTTCGTCGTGCCCAGACACCATGTGATGATCGGGTATGATAAGCTCTATGTCCATCTACAACGGGTGCAAGCCAGTTTTGCACACGCAGAATACTCAGGTTAAACTTGACGAGCCTAGCATATGCAGATATGGCCTTGGAACACCGAGACCGAAAAGTCGAGCTTGAATCATATAGTACATATGATCAACATAATGATGTTCACCATTGAAAACTACTCCATTTCACGTGATGATCAGTTATGGTTTAGTTGATTTGGATCACATGATCACTTAGATGATTAGAGAGATGTCTATCTAAGTGGGAGTTCTTAAAGTAATATGGTTAATTGGACTTTAATTTATCTTGAACTTAGTCCTGGTAGTATTAGCATATCTATGTTGTATATCAATAGCTCGCGTTTAGCTCCCCTGTTTTATTTTTGATATGTTCCTAGAGAAAACTAAGTTGAAAGATGTTAATAGCAATGATGCGGATTGGATCCGTGATCTGAGGATTATCCTCACTGTTGCACAGAAATATTATGTCCTTGATGCACCGCTAGGTCACAGACCTATTGCAGGAGCAGATGCTGACGTTATGAACATTTTGACAAAAGCTCGGTATGATGACTACTTGATAGTTTAGTGCACCATGCTTTACGACTTAGAACCGGGACTTCAAAAATGTTTTGAACGCCACGGAGCATATAAGATATTCCAAGAATTGAAATTGGTATTTCATACTCATGCCAGTGTCGAGAGGTATGAGACCTCTGACATTACTTTGCCTACAAGATGGAGGAGAATAGCTCAACCAGTAAGCATGTGCTCAGATTGTCTGAGTACTACAATCACTTGAATCAAGTGGGAGTTAATCTTCTAGATAATATAGTGATTGACAGAGTTCTCTAGTCACTATCACCAAGTTGTTAGAACTTCATGATGAACTATAATATGCAAGGGATAACGGAAACGATTCCCAAGCTCTTCATGATGCTGAAATCGACGAAGGTAAAAATCAAGAAAAGCATCAAGTGTTGATGGTTAACAAGACCACTATTTTCAAGAAAAGGGCAAATGGAATAAGGGGAATTTCAAGAAGAACGGCAAGCAAGTTGCTGCTCAAGTGAAGAAGCCCAAATCTAGACCTAAGCCTGAGACTAAGTGCTTTTACTGCAAAGGGACTAGTCACTGGAAGTGGAACTGCCCCAAGTATTTGGCAGATAAGAAGGATGGCAAAGTGAACAAAGGTATATTGGATATACATGTTATTGATGTGTACTTTACTAGTGTTTATAGCAACCCCTCAGTATTTGATACTAGTTCAGTTGCTAAGAGTAGTAACTTGAAATGGTAGTTGGACAATGAACAGAGACTAGTTAAGGGTGGAGCAACGATGTGTGTTGGAAGTAGTTCCAAGAATGATATGATCGTCATCGCACACTCCCTATACTTTCAGGATTAGTGTTGAACCTAAATAAGTGTTATTTGGTGTTTTCGTTGAGCATGAATATGATTTGATCATGTTTATTGCAATACGGTTATTCATTTAAGTTAGAGAATAATTGTTATTCTGTTTACATGAATAAAACCTTCTATGGTTATACACCCAATGAAAATGGTTTGTTGAATCTTGATTGTAGTGATACACATATTCATAATATTGAAGCCAAAAGATGCAAAGTTAATAATGATAGTGCAACTTATTTGTGGCACTGTCGTTTAGGTCATATTGGTGTAAAGCGCATGAAGAAAATCCATGCTGATGGGCTTTTGGAATCACTTGAATATAAATCAGTTGATGCTTGCGAACCATGCCTCAAGGGTAAAGAGGACTAAGACTCCGTTCTCCAGAACAATGGAGCGAGGAACTGACTTATTGGATATAATACATACTGATGTATGAGGTCCGATGAGTGTTGAGGCTCGCGGCGGGTATCGTTATTTTCTGACCTTCACAGATAATTTGAGCAGATATGGGTATATCTACTTGAAGAAACATAAGTCCGAAACATTTGAAAAGTTTAAAGAATTTCAGAGTGAAGTGGAAAATCATCGTAACAAGAAAATAAAGTTTCTACGATCTGATCGTAGAGGCAAATATTTGAGTTACGAGTTTGGTCTTCAATTAAAACAATATGGAATAGTTTCACAAACTCATGCCACCTGGAACACCATAGCGTAATGGTGTGTCCGAAAGTCATAACTGTGCTTTATTTGATATAGTGCAATCTATGATGTCTCATACCGATTTACCACTATCATTTTGGGGTTATGCATTAGAGATAGCTGCATTCACATTAAAAAGGGCACCATCTAAATCTGTTGAGATAACACCGTATGAACTGTGGTTTAGCAAGAAACCTAAGGTGTCGTTTCTTAAAGTTTGGGGTTGCGATGCTTATGTGAAAAAGGTTTATCTTGATAAGCTCAAACCCAAATCGAAGAAGTGCGTCTTCATAGGATACCCAAAAGTAACTGTTGGGTACACCTTCTATCACAGATCCGAAGGCAAGATATTTGCTGCTGAGAATAGATCCTTTCTAGAGAAGGAGTTTCTCTCGAAAGAAGTGAGTGGGAGGAAAGTAGAACTTGATGAGGTAACTGTACCTGCTCCCTTATTGGAAAGTAGTTCATCACAGAAATCTGTTTCTGTGACTCCTACACCAATTAGTGAGGAAACTAATGATGATGATCATGTAACTTCAGATCAAGTTATTACCAAACCTCTTAGGTCAACCAGAGTGAGATCCGCACCAGAGTGGTACGGTAATCCTGTTCTGGAGGTCACGTTAATTGACCATGACGAACCTACGAACTATGAGGAAGCGATGATGAGCCCAGATTCCGCGAAATGGCTTGAGGCATGAAATCTAATATGGGATCCATGTATGAGAACAAAGTGTGGACTTTGGTTAACTTGCCCGATGATCGGCAAGCCATAGAAAATAAATGGATCTTCAAGAGGAAGACGGACAGTGATAGTAGTGTTGCTATCTACAAAGCTCGAATTGTCGCAAAATGTTTTCGACAAGTTCAAGGTGTTGACTACGATGAGATTTTCTCACTCGTATCGATGCTTAAGTCCGTCCGAATCATGTTAGCAATTGCCGCATTTTATGATTATGAAATTTGGCAAATGGATGTAAAGACTGCATTCCTGAATGGATTTCTGGAAGAAGAGTTGTATATGATGCAACCTGAAGGTTTTGTCGATCCTAAAGGTGCTAACAAAGTGAGCAACCTCCAGCGATCCATCAATGGACTGGTGCAAGCTTCTCGAAGTTGGAATAAACGTTTTGATAGTGTGATCAAAGCATATGGTTTTATACAGACTTGCGGTGAAGCCTGTATTTACAAGAAAGTGAGTGGGAGCACTACAACATTTCTAATAAGAAGTGTGAATGACATATTGTTGATCGGAAATAATGTAGAATTTTCTGGAAAGCATAAAGAAGTATTTGAAATGAGTTTCTCAAATAAAGACCTCGATGAAGCTACTTACATATTGAGCATCAAGATCTATAGAGATAGATCAAGACGCTTGATAAGTTTTTTCAATGAGTGCATACCTTGACAAGATTTTGAAGTAGTTCAAAATGGAACAGTCAAAGAAAGAGATCTTACCTGTGTTACAAGGTGTGAAATTGAGTAAGACTCAAAGCCCGACCACGGCAGAAGATAGAAAGAGAATGAAAGTCATTCCCTATGCCTCAACCATAGTTTCTATAAAGTATGCCATGCTGTGTACCAGATCTATTGTATACCCTACACTGAGTTTAGCAATGGAATACAATAGTGATCTAGGAGTAGATCACTGGATAGCGGTCAAAATTATCCTTAGTGGAATAAGGAAATATTTCTCGACTATGGAGGTGATAAAAGAGTTCGTCGTAAAGAGTTACGTCGATGCAAGCTTTTTACATCGATCTAGATGACTCTAAGTCTCGATCTGGATACATATTAAAAGTGGGAGCAATTAGCTAGAGTAGCTCCATGCAAAGCATTGTTGACACAGAAATTTTCAAAATACATATGGATCTGAATGTGGCAGACCCGTAGACTAAACTTCTCTCACAAGTAAAACATGATCACACCTTAGTACTCTTTGGGTGTTAATCGCATAGCGATGTGAACTAGATTATTGACTCTAGTAAACCCTTTGGGTGTTGATCACATGACGATGTGAACTATGGGTGTTAATCACATGGTGATGTGAACTATTGGTGTTAAATCACATGGCGATGTGAACTAGATTATTGACTCTAGTGCAAGTGGGAGACTGAAGGAAATATGCCCTAGAGCCAATAATAAAGTTATTATTTATTTCCTTATTTCATGATAAATGTTTATTATTCATGCTAGATTTGTATTAACCGGAAACATAATACATGTGTGAATACATAGACAAACATAGTGTCACTAGTATGCCTCTACTTGACTAGCTCGCTAATCAAAGATGGTTAAGTTTCCTAACCATAGACATGAGTTGTCATTTGATTAACGGGATCACATCATTAGGAGAATGATATGATTGACTTGACCCATTCCGTTAGCTTAGCACTTGATCGTTTAGTATTCTGCTATTGCTTTCTTCATGACTTATACATGTTCCTATGACTATGAGATTATGCAACTCCCGTTTACCAGAGGAACACTTTGTGTGCTACCAAACGTCACAACGTAACAGGGTGATTATAAAGGTGCTCTACAGGTGTCTCCGAAGTTACTTGTTGGGTTGGCGTATTTCGAGATTAGGATTTGTCACTCCGATTGTCGGAGAGGTATCTCTGGCCCCTCGGTAATACACATCACTTAAGCCTTGCAAGCATTGCAACTAATGAGTTAGTTGCGGGATAATGTGTTATGGAACGAGTAAAGAGACTTGCCAGTAACGAGATTGAACTAGGTATTGAGATACCGACGATCGAATCTCGGGCAAGTAACATACCGATGGCAAAGGGAACAACGTATGTTGTTATGCGGTTTGACCGATAAAGATCTTCGTAGAATATGTAGGAGCTAATATGAGCATCCATGTTCCGCTATTGGTTATTGAACGGAGACGTGTCTCAGTCATGTCTACATAGTTCTCGAACCCGTAGGGTCCGCACGCTTAAAGTTCGATGACGGCTATATTTTGAGTTTATGGTTTTTGATGAACCGAAGGTAATTCAGAGTCCTGGATGTGATCACGGACAAGACGAGGAGTCTCGAAATGTTCGAGACGTAAAGATCGATATATTGGACGACTATATTTGGATACCAGAATGGTTCCGGGTGAGATCGGGATAATACCGGAGCACCGGGAGGTTATCGGACCCCCCCGGAGGTATATGGGCCTTAATGGGCTTTAGTGGAAAGGAGGTAAAAGGAGAAAGGGAGGGGGCGCCCCCCCCCCCCCAAGCCCAACCCGAACTGGGAAGCCCCCCCCCTTTCCTTCCTCCCTCCTTCCTCTTCCTTCCCTCTCCCTCTCCAAATAGGAAAAGGAGGAGTCCTACTCCCGGTGGGAGTAGGACTCCCCCCTTGGGCGCACCTCCTCCCCTTGGCCGGCCCTCTCCTCCCCTCCTTTATATACGGAGGAGAGGGGCACCCCATAGACACAACAATTTATCTCTTGGATCTTTTTGCTGTGTGCGGTGCCCCTCTCCACCATAGTCCACCTCGATAATATTGTAGCGGTACTTAGGCGAAGCCCTGTGACGGTAGAACATCAACATCGTCACCACGCCGTTGTGCTGAAGGAACTCTCCCTCAAAGCTCGGCTGGATCGGAGTTTGAGGGACGTCATCGAGTTGAACGTGTGCAGAACTCAGAGGTGCCGTGCGTTCGGTACTTGATCGGTCGGATCGTGAAGACATACGACTACATCAACCGCATTGTGCTAATGCTTTCGCTTGCGGTCTACAAGGGTACACGGACACACTCTCCCCTCTCGTTGTTATGCATCACCATGATCTTGCGTGTGCGTAGGATTTCTTTTTAAATTACTATGTTACCCAACATTAGACTCCTCCACTTTATCTTACTCCTCACATTCCCATCATCCGACATAGTATGACGACATCTCAGCCCCTTGTATTCACATCACACGGTGTTCAAATCGCACGAGCCACGAGGCCTTGTTTTTTAAACAGAAGTGGTGTACCCAAGCACCCCTAATGAAATTGGCGTTCCCTTGATCCAAAGAAAAAAAGAGTAAAAAGAAACCAAACACTCCCCCCCCCACATACACCTCCAGCGTTCCTATGCACCGAATTGTACACAACCAATAGTTTCTACATTGCTACACATGAATGATGCTTACAGTTGAAATAAAAGGCAACTCATTGTCGCTTACAACTAAATAGCAAAAGGATACTAGGAGTAGAGTTTGACATAGGCTAGAGTAAGTGCATTATATATCCTTATTTCTGTTTCGCAATTTTTTTTCCTTATTTCTAGTGTGTGATTGCCACCCAAGATTGCAATAGAACACCAGGTCAACTGACAATCCAATCCCTGGTGTTCTATTATATGTCGAGTTAAATACTAAAAAGTGCTACTAGGAGTAGAGTATGAGATGAACGAGAGTAAGTGCATTATGTATATCCTCAATTATAGTGTGCGGTCACCACCCAAGATTGCAACAGAACACCAATTTGGCTGACGAAACCAATCTAGTCCAATCGCTTATTGAACTAAAAGTCGGTATATGTACTTAGGAGTTGCCTAACTAAAGCATGCGGTTCAACTTGATAGATCTAGTAAGATTCAACTCGATAATCGTTTAATTCCTAATGGTTTCTATAAAAAATAGTTACAATAACTAACTCAAACGAAATATAAGCGAACAATCAAACATCGACCGGCTCACATGGCTTCCAAATAAAACTAATTAACAGATCGAGTAATACATTGTTTATTCCTTGCTCTTAATATGAGGTTATACATAACATATTTTGGTCCATCCTGAAGTAAGTATTACGTAACAAGTACTAGCTAGTATTTCAGTCTCTACTAGCAAATGTTGCAATAGCAAACAGCCTTGATGGCGTTCTTCTTATCACAGTGGTAGTCCTTGAGGCTGCCCTTCCTATCACGTGCAAACACGTCACACGTGGCCTTGCATAGAGGCTTGGTGCAGAAAAACTCCCCGCCGTCGTCAACGACCGCGAAATTGTGCTGCACAACACCAAGAAAACACAAACCATTATATTAGAATATTAGCGACAAACCCCCATTAGATTAGATTATACGTATTTGACAAACACAATTAAACACACCTGCAGAAATAGGAGTACCCACAAGTGTTAGCACCACGAGGAAGCAAACAATAGCAGCCCGTGTGTCCATCCCAAGAGTTCTCTCCTTTTTTGAACTAGAAGGAAAAATATGTGTTCTCTTCGTCTATTTTAATTTGGCTATGGGACTAATGTTTATGTCTTGAAGTGCTTGGAGTGTTGTCTTATATAGACTTATTGAAAGGGACAAAAATAAAAGCATTTAAATGATTGTTAAACTTAGCAAAAGAGATAGAGGTGAGTCACACCCCAAAAATGGAAGCACTTAATGCTGGGTGAGAAATTAAATGACGAAGGCAAAGAATATATGAGTGATGTTTATCCAATAATCAAGGCTTTAATTTTCGACTACAAAATAAGCATGACCATTCAAAAAATGGAGTCATCTTTTTGTCGCTGGTGACATTGATCAAACATGGTTTTTTATAAAAAAAAATGTATAGCCACTTTAATTGCAAACACCATTGTGCATTGAAATTCAGTTGACTTCAACAAAACAATCAATATGAATTGCATGCTTGATATGTAACCAACTAAAACTAAAATTGTATGTTGTCTCGAGTTGACTAAATCACCATTTTTGGCTAGACAATGTTTAAAACTGTGTCAACTGTGTCAATTTGCACGGCGCCTGGGACAATGCAATGTCAAATCTTGCACTATTTTAAACCACCACAAGATAAGCAAGCTGAGTTGGCCCGGGCCTCTTGCCAGACGCTGGCATCCACCTCGAAATCTATATCAATATATTTTTTGTATCACATGAATCATATAGTATTGGTCTAAAATATATTTTCTCTTGTTGCAAAATATGAAAGAAAAATCGGCACAACAATATTATATAGACCCATCGCAACAATAGCATGCTTCACAGTCGGTGGGTCCCATGTAAAGACATTTGGAAATACCTCAAAAATGCATATGTGTACTATTTATTATTGTCCAAGAATTTCACATGCTCACTCACAACAAACTGTTGAAGAATTCCGTGCAACTTAGAAACTAACGTATGCAACAACGCGAGCACAACATTTGTGTTAGGACTAACAAAATTACATTACATTGTAGCATGTCACACATGTGTATGTAGTATGACGCAAATGAGTTCACAGCATACCAAAACAACGAATGGTAACTACAAAAAATTCCCATAAATCTAACATTTTACAACCAAAAAATTTGGTGGGCACTGACCTCACCTCATCAAACTTGCTCTAATATTCTAGTTAGTGTAGAGTTTTGGATTAAGCTAAAGTTGCTCTAGTATTATGCCACAACAAAAAGGAAAGAAATGGGGGAAAACAAAGAAGAGCGGAGCAGGGTGGCTTACTCGGATCTAAGTCGGCCAATATCAATCGCATTGCCCTCCTAAATCCTGATTACTCAAGCCAGCCCAAAATTGAGGGGCTACTAAAATAGAAGTTGAGCCTATGGTGCAAGAACAGAAAAGCCATTGGATTGGATATGGATAGCACATGATCTGGTGGAGCGATCTCAGGCCACTTTTTGTATATTTTATGAAAAAACCCTATTAACAGTTAGGTACAAAACAAAACATTCGCAGTGACCACCTTAAGTATCTCATCTCCCAATCCAATAGTGGAGTTAACGACCATTTACAGATTTCAGGTTTTTTCCAGCGACCATTTATAGAATTTGCACAACCTCATATCCTATCAGTTTTATAAAATATATTTTCACATACCGAGCACAAATATATGGTTGTAAGAATGAAGAACTCATACTCATGCTTGTTTTAATTCTAGTATTTACACCCCTAAGGTTGTTAAGGTCCGGTTACAAAAACTCGAATTTAATTCTCTTATAAGAACTTGTTAGAGTCCTGTCATAGTGCACATCCTCTCGTGGATTCGATAACTCAAGGTTGCTCCTTCGGGAAAAGGGAGGGAAACCTTTGTTGTCCAAACCGGATCTCAAAGAGCACCACCCATCTCTCACCCTACTCGATGATACAACATCGACGACCAGGTACGTGTGTAACCAACCGTCTGCTCCCTCGCTCTGTCACTGTGGTGCTATTCATTACATCAAGTCGGGACCCATTTCCTTCCTTTTGAGGTTAACAATTAAGGTTTCTAGTCTATATGAGGGCCTTCGGATTCAACTTATAAGAATGTTAGTTCAAATTTAATGATGATTATTTCAAGTGGATGGTTATGTGAACTAGGTTGGTAGAGTGGTGGCCGACCACTGTTGCGGCGGACTTCAGGGATGTTTGATCTATCCACCTGGCTTGATCAAGCAGCGTCGACATTTGTGCATCATTATTTTGTTGAATATGTTCGTTCGATTTGCTTGTTGCAGGGGTGATAGCCTCTGGTCCGACGTTTGGTTACACGAGACAATAAGCTCCCCTTGCAAAAGTGTATGATGTGGGAATTACGTGTTGTACTCCTCAGGTGCAAACGCACGTATATATGATGTACAGGAGTAGGCCACGACCTCAATTATACAAGGCAACTAGGAGGTGGGCCCAATACACAAATATGCACAACAAAGACTGGACCGGAACTCCTCAAAATGATGCCGTAGGCAAGTCCTTGGTCATGGTATATGCAAATTGTTGGGAAGTAGGGACGTGTAAAACACGAATATGGCCAAGGGCCACCTATTCCCGAACAAAATGAATATCCAACTCAATATGCTTGGTCCGTCGATGATGCACCGGGTTAGCGGAGAGGTAGACTGCCGAGACGTTGTCGCAATAGACCACCGTGGCACGGTCAACAGGGAAAGAGAGCTCCTGAAGCAGCTGGCGAAGCCACGAACACTCGGCGACGGTGTTGGCCACCGCAGGATACTCAGCCTCAGCGTTGGAACGAGAGACCGTAGGCTGCCGCGTGGATGACCACGAGATAAGTGAGGGTCCAAGGTAGACACAATAGCCCGAGGTGGAGCGACGAGTTTTAGGGCAGCCCGCCCAGTCTGCATTGAAGTAGGCGGCGAGGGCAGTGTCGGCGGAGGCATGAAGCGTGACACCAAGATCCATAGTGCCACAGACATAGCGGAGAATCCGTTTGACAACGGCCCAGTGCATCTCGAGGAGCATGCATATGAAGACACACCTGCTGCACGACATACTGGATCTCTGGTTGAGTTAAAGTGAGGTACTGAAGAGCACCAACAATAGACCGATAAAAAGCAGCATCCGAAGCAGGAGAACCATCCGTGGCAGAAAGCTTGGCCTTTGTATAAACAGGCGTAGCAGCGGGCTTGTAGTTAAGCATGTTGGCCCGCTCCAGGAGCTCATGAGCATACTTCCGCTGATGAAAGAAGAAGCCATCCGGACGGCACACCACCTCGACACCGAGGAAGTTGTGCAAAGGACCCAAGTCCTTGATGGCAAACTCAGCGCGAAGACGAGCCATGAGCTGACCGAGGAGACCAACCATACATGCCGTCAGGATGACGTCGTCGACATAGAGCAGAAAGTAGGCCGTGTTAGAGCCCTGATGATAGACGAAGAGCGAGGCGTCCGAGCGGGTGGAGCGGAACCCAAGCTGGTGGAGAAACGCTGCGATGCGCTGGTACCAAGCACGCAGAGCCTTCTTAAGTTCATACAAGGACCGCGAAAGCAGGCACACGTGGTCGGGAAGCGCCGGGTCAACAAACCCGGTGTGCTGCTGGCAGAAGACCTGCTACTCCAGGTGACCATGGAGCAAGGCGTTGGAGACGTCCATCTGGTGCACCGGCCAAGCACGGGAGACTGCAAGGTGGAGAACCGTGTGTATCGTGTCGGGCTTGACGACCAGAGCGAAGGTGTCGATGAAGTCGATGCCAGCACGCTGTCGGAAGCCACGAACGACCCAACGCGGTTTGTAGCGATCAAAGGTACCATCGGGACGGAGGTTGTGTTTGAAGACCCACTTCCCGGTAATCACGTTGGCGTGCTGAGGACAGGAAACAAACATAGAAGATTTGACTTTAGAAAAAAAATAGTACAACTTATCTATACCTAATATTAAAGGACGGAGATTTTTATAGTTCTCCATACATCTAACTTTATTAATAGTCTTCATCGGCCCACCGGAGCAAGACAATAAGTAGGCCTGGAAACACTCGATTCAATGGGCCTGAAAAATAAACGGGCATGCATCCTCTCTCGCTCATCTCTCTCCTCTCGAACCCCTCATAAAAAATTTCTCTCCTCTCGATCCCTTCGCTCTCTACTACGAGCGCTCCTGGGGCAGACATGTTCTCCCTTCTCTCTACCGCTGCGGATGGCCCAACTTGACTCCGAGACGAACTCTGCTCGAGCACGCACCCATAGGGTGTCCCGACAGGTTCTTTGCGGTTCCGCAGGCTGGTCTAGGAACATATAGAAACAAATTGACGCCATCAAACGAAGCCCCAGCTCAATTGCCTGGTTGCGGAGTGCGGCGGCATGTCGAGCCGAACGCCGGCAAGATCATACAGGATGAGGCAGTAGATGCCAACGATAGTGTGCGTCACCCAACTCGACGCAGGCGAGGAAGATGAGCAGGACGGCGTTGGAGCTCAGCAGGGCGCCGACGAGAACGTACGGGAAGAGGCGGTAGACGCCGATGGCGGTGTAGGTAACCCACCCAGCTCGACGAAGGTGAGGAAGATGAGTAGGACGGGGGGTAGCCGGGGATTTGAAGAGGACTCGGAAGGGCTACACGAGCATGACCAGGTCGTCACTGAATCGGATCCGTCACCTCATGCGGCTGAGCTGTTAGAGGACGATGCAGAGGCTCTGGTCAAAGGCGACCATGATGGATGTGTCACCGCCGGCCACGCGATAGAGGAAGAAGGTGAGGCTCAAGAGCCGGCCAGCCGAGTGGACGTGCCGGTGCAGTTGTGACCGCTCGGGAGGTTGAAGGCAAGCGAGGGAGCTCATGCGGCGACGTCGGCAAGGCTCGGTGGCGAGATAGCGCAGAAGAGCGGTGCAGCGGAGCGACAACCACGATGCTAGGGCGTTGCGGAGAGAAAGGATGAAGAGAGATAGGGCAAGGGAGTCCTACTGCTGGTGGAGGCACGCAGGAGGAGCTCGAGCATCAGTTGGCGGGCGAAGCAAGGAGTCGCAGGGCTTTCCAGCGACTATGATGGTGCGGGTTGATCTGGGGAGGCTGGGAGAGCTGCCTCCTAGGGGCGCTGGTTCGGGTTGACGTGTGCGTCATGTGCACTGCTACAAAATTGCTGGATATGTGTATCTATATGTGTGCGGCTGCGATTTGAAAGTCGTAGCAATGCACAGGCTTATAATTAAATAATTATATATCTTTACTTGTTCAGTAGCAACACATGCTAGCAAGCAGCAGAGACAGTATACTATGTTGGCGATCATTTGGCGAGCGAGCAGTTGAATTGCTGCTGGCATGCATTGTGCAGGGGCATGTTCGCTTGGGTCTTGGGACGAAATCGACTGAGTCAATAAATAATTTTTTAAAAGGATATTAGACCCTCGGCCTCTGCATCATTCATTATGATGCACACAAATATTTTTAGCAAAGTTAGCCATGGGTCGAACCATTAGATATCAAATAGACATCTACAACTAAGTCGACTTCTGCTGCAACATCTCTTCAAGAAGGGATAAACTTTCTCGCCATCGACCGAAACAATCCGTAAGAAGAAGAAAATGATCACACATGTGAAACATAATTGTCAATACAAATACATGACACATGGTGGTACGAACACACATCACGATGGAAGAATACCAGCAACTTAAAAGCAAGCCTACATCAAATCTATATTTCATTAGTATTTAGTCCATATTTTTATTTCTATCAACCTAAACTCCAATTACGTTAAAATTTAGGTTTGAACTGCAGATATGAGATTTCGAATTTAAAGATTGAACGTATATTTAAAGTTCTCATAGTATGTGTCTATTTTTTGGGGTGTCTTTTTACTCGATAGGAATCCAATTCAATGCTCAAAATCAAATAACAAGATTATTGCTACATATTTTGATAAAGCTAAATTTTACTTGAATTTTGGATGTAGTTTAGACAAATAATTCTCACTAAATCTTACTATGGGCCAATTTTTCTCTACCGTTGCAACACACCGGATCGAGAGTTTCCAAGAAAACATTGTCAGTCAGATGCATTTACTCCAGATCATAACTCATGTCCTAAGCTTCACGTCGTGATCCTCAAATCATGCATCTTTTTATTTTCTCATCATCAACCGTTGTGACATGACACAGTTCCTCGACCTGGCCAACCATGGTTCATAGGAACTGGTATATTTCTCCCGCTGCAACGCACGGGCATTCGTGCTAGTATTTTGAAACGGGAGTTAGTAGGTACACCAATAATTCGATATACCCACAAAATGCTGGCTCTAGTTCCTTTCATGGCTCCTTTGATGTAAGAAAGATGCTAGTAGTGACTAGAGACAAAGGGAATCAAATTATGGGAGGAGGCGGCCCTATCTATATTCCTCTTCTCCAAGCGGTAGCTCCCGTCCATCCTTTGCCAAAAGTGGAGCATCTCTCATTTCCTTCTTCATCTTCTCCTCCTCCTCCTTTCTTGATGCTCACTCGCCTATAAATAGCTCTCGCTGCCTGCCATTGTTACTCAAGCTAGCAAGCAAGAAGCACAAAAGAAGCCAACACCAATCAAGGCCTCCATCCAATCCCAAGCAACCTCGAAGATGTCTTGCTGCGGAGGAAGCTGCGGCAGCGCCTGCAAGTGCGGCAACGGCTGCGGCGGCTGCAACATGTACCCCGAGGTCGAGGCCGCCGGCGCCACCCTCCTCGTCGCCGCCACCGCCACCCACAAGGCGTACGTCCCTTCTCTTTCCTCATACATCATGCGCCTCGCTGTAATATGACTATATATGTTGATCTTGCTATGGGACTAAGGATGGATGGATGGGTGCAGGAGCTCCGGCGGGATGGAGATGGCGGCGGAGAATGGCGGCTGCGGCTGCACCCAGTGCAAGTGCGGCACCAGCTGCGGCTGCTCCTGCTGCAGCTGCTAGATCATTGATCATCGATCATGCATGCACCGCGCGCATGCATCATATCTATGATCGATCCATCCATCCATCTAGTACCATGTAACGCTACCTGATCGAGGGTCTTTGTATGTATGTAAGCACCTGCCAGCATGAGCAGAGCAGGTGCACTCCCATGCATGTAAACCGACCCCTAAATAAAATCTCCCGTGGTTTAACCTATACATGTGTTTGTGTTATAGACCAGCTTCTGGCCCATGTTTACTATCAACTTGCGAGGTGCCTGGGTTGCTAATAGACCAGCTGAATGCTCTCTTAAAGCAACGTATGCACCGCTTGGAATCGGTGTATCTTTCTTTATACACATGTATTTATTTTACAGGTGTATATCATCGGCCACACCTGGGAAAAACGATGGATGGAGAAGGGTAAATTTACAGGGGTATTGCTCTGTGAAACGAGGGTCGAATCAGGGTCGTAAGGGTGTTTGATACGTGTGAATATTACTGGCCGAAGTTGAGTATGAGATACATACAATACAAACTTGACACTTTTGAAAGTCGTGCTATCAATCATGAGACACATAGTTTAGCCAAATTCTCGCTTAATCTTTGTCAAAGGGTGTCACGTACTCACGTCTGGTTTGGCCAACCCCATGATCCGATATGTATCCCACTCTTTGTGGTTTTCGATGAATAAAATTTGGTTAAACCCTAAAAAAAACTTATTTTGCGCGCCTTAGTTTTTTTTTCAAGAATTTTTTTTAATCTATTCATCAATCATGGCCGTACAAAAATTATAACCAGGTCCATGAACCACCTATCGACGACTACACTCACTGGAGCGAGCCGAACGTGCGTCACCGTTATCGCCCCTCCCTTACCGGAGTCAGGCAAACCTTATTGTAGTAGACAGTCGGTAAGTCATCGTGCTAAGACTCTAAAAGACCATCGCACTAGTGTAGCAACCATCGCCGATGAAAAGAGTTGTAGATTGGAAAGATCAAACCTATAACCACACAAACGAAGACAAACAAAAATGGATCCAATAGATCCACCAAAGTCCAGCACGACAGAATCATGTGAGATCCGGCAGGGACGCACCTCCACATGTCCTCCTCCAATGTTATTCGCACCACCGGGACGAGGATCGGATGTGGGAGACATTATTCCTACCCAGGGACATCGCTACCGTCACACAGCCCCAACCAAGACGTTAAACCTAACAAAAACGAGAACGGGTCCCTCCCACTGCCGGGGGGCCAAGATCCTCCGCATTCCGGGGAATCGGCGCCGGCGGCAGCGGGATGAGAAAGGAAACTTTTCTTGAGAAGGAGGAAAGACAGACACGTGCTGTTGTGTCTAAATTACCGTGTCTTAGTTTGATGTACTATTTGCACCAGCTACTTCATAACTAGATTGCCATGGTTGACGATGGGTGTGTTCCCCTCTACTAATAGTGCAGCAGTGCCCTAGCGGCGACAACTATATCATGAACAATTAAAACTTGATGAAATTGGTGGCCTGGTGACTTATGCCGTGGTGCCTATATCGCACGCTCTTTTGTGATGTCAAAGAAACAAATTATCATTTTCGGAGGTTAAATGGAAACGGAGGGAGTGAACCTCATGTATGTTGTACCAGTAAAACAATATTTAAAAGGATTCGCTGATGATTTCCTTGATATAAAATTTGAGGTGTGCTCTACAACACCCCACCCTACCCCCGGAGCTCCTATTTGGCACGCTAAGCGCTAGCGGTCAAGCCAGTGCGCATCCCCTTCCCTTGCACACCCATTTGAGTCGGCCCATGCGCGGGGCGGGACACGCCTTTTTTATTTATTTATTTTTATTTTTCGTTTATTTCTTTTTTAAATAATTCAGGATTTCAAAAAATTTCAAATTTCAAAAAACGTCAATTTTGAAAGAAATAAACAAAGAAATCATAAAATGTTCATGTATTCAAAAAAGATCTTGATTTCCAAAGACATGTTCGCATATTCCAAAAATGTTCAAGAATTTGAACAAAATGTTCACAAATTAAAACAACTGTTCAAAAAACTAAATAAATGATTCTCAATTACGAAAATATTCATAAATCAAAAAATGTTTGTTGATTCAAAAAATGTTAATTAATTTCGAAAAATATTTGTCAAACAAATAGTATTCATGAGTGTCAAAAATTGTTCCCAGATTTCAAAAAATATTTATATTCAAAAATTATTCAGCGATTCAAATGTCCATGAGTTTCAAAAGAGTGTTTACAATTTTAAAAAATTGTTCTCAGATATAAAAAAATATTTGTGAATTCAAAAAATATTCAAGATTAAATTAAATTCATGAACTTTTAAACATGTTCGTGAATTTGAAAGATAATCACAATAAAACAAGGTTCATGAAATTGGAAAATGCTCAGAATTTCAAATAATGTTAAAAAATCCTTAAAAAGTTCATAAATTTGAAAAGAAGTTCAAAAAAAGAAAGAGTGAAAAAAGAAAATAAAAAATGACATGAAAATAGGAAAAATATAAATAAGGTAAAAACAAAAAAGAAAAATAGAAATGAAATAATCAAAATGAAGAAACAAAAATAACCCGAAAGGAAAAAAACTGGTCTGGAAAGGTTCTAGAACGTTCCCAAAACCGAAAATGAGGTACTTGGGCCGGCCCAAAATGTGTGCCTAGTGGGAGGGGGTATGTGATGAAGCTATGTACCTAGGGTAGGGTCATGCACCTGTCCTAACTGCCCCACCCAAGGACATCTCTAGAAGAAGTCACCTTTCAATCGACTTGGAGGTGTTCCACTCGACAGACTCGAAGACACTCGACCAAGAAGCAATCACTCGACCAAGATCCAACCACTCGACGGCCAGGAGACCTAAAGTCACTCCGCACGCTAACGGTCGGTCATTAAGTAGCTTTTATGGTCATCATAGCACTTTATTAGGGGCGTTACCAGTAACGCCCGACCTTAATGTATTTGAAACCCTGCATAACTAAGGGCCAGAGGGGTCTGGCGAACTCTATATAAGCCACCCCCTCCTCAGTGTAAAGGGTTCGCACCCCTGTAATTCATACACACATAATCCAGTCGACCGCCTCCGGGCTCCGAGACGTATGGCTATTACTTCCTCCGAGAAGGGCCTGAACTCGTAAACCTCGTGTGCTTACAACTACTCCATAGCTAAGATCTTGCCTCTCCATACCTACCCCCCCTACATTACTGTCAGACTTAGAACCACGACAGTTGGCGCCCACCTTGGGGAAGGTGTCTTGGCGATTTGTTGGAGGAGTTGCGATCTTTTCCGATCCAAATCATCATGGTTTCTGGCGGAGTTTTGGTGGAGGGCCGCGAGATCCGTCTCGGCGCGCTCACGTTCATCGCCGACGACTCCGCTTGGCTTCAGGAGGCTCCGCTCAACGTCGACGCACTCCTTGTCCGTGGGGAAACACACTTTCGCGGGTGCGTTCGCGGCGTTCTCTTGCGTCAACCGTCGACCCGTTATCGGTCGGCCCCTGTGTTGTCCTCCCTCCCTGTTTCCCGCCGGCGCAAGCGCTCCGGTCGGTCGAGACTTCGGCGGTGGGTGAGACACGTGGTGGCACGCCAGTCGGCCACCCCTCAAGTCACGGCGATCGAGCCCGACGAATCCCTCTACGGCCTGCTCGACCTATCGACTGGCTCTGCAGAGACCGCATCCGAGTGCGACAACAGTGATCTGGCGGCGAAGGTTCTGATGGTCGATGGACCGCGCAGTCCTCCGGAGATTTCCCCGCACCGACGGAGGCGCAGGTGGAGGCGACCCGTCGCATCCCCATGAGGAATATCTCCCCGAGCCTTTCACGTCGCTGCAGAGAGAAGAACTTCGTCGCCGGAACATGGATGCACTACACACTCTTATCGTTGGAGAAACACCCGAAGCTCGTGCCTTGGAGGACGCGCGCCTGGCAAACTTGGCTGAGCGCACTCGACTGGAGAACCTCCAGCGAGCACTTGACGAGCGTGCGCGACAACGGGTTCCAGAATCCAGTCGACGTCAGCTCTTTCCGCCCTCGCAGGTATATCGAACTCCGATTCAGAATTTAGCAGCTGCAGCCCGTATAGCAGAGTCGATCAAGCCTTCCCAATCAGAGGCTGGCAGAGGCTTGCTGCAGAAAAGAGCGTTACTCCGGGCAGCAGGAGACCAGAATTCCGCTGTTTCTCAGTCGCGGAACAGGATTCATAGCAGATCCATTGCTGCAGACACAGTCCAGTCGGCTCATAGTCCAAGATCGCCCCCGAGGCGTGAGGGACGTGGGGACCGGCGTGATCAGTACGGAAACCGTGAGCAGTATGATCACCGATTCGATCGTGACGACCGACGTTGAGTGCCCACCCCTTCCCCGAGGAGTGGATCGTATGTGCCTCGACAGCAGGATGACAGGCGCCCTCATAGTGTTGGGCGAAGGATTCCAGTCGACCCCAGGGAACCAGGCTTTGATGCGAGATCCATTCTCGTTCAAGGTTTGGTCGACAGGAACAGAGCTCGCCGAGAAGGTCACGACAGAGATGCACCTACCAGCAGCAGAGTACATGTTTCAGGGCCAGAGTGCTTTAGTAGAGCCATCAGGGCCGCTGTGATTCCTCCCAACTTCAGGTTGGCGACTGGAGTCAGTAAGTTCACTGGTGAGTCCAAACCCGATACTTGGCTTGAAGACTACCGAGTGGCTGTCCAGATTGGCGGTGGCAATGATGAAGTGGCCATGAAGCACCTGCCTCTCATGTTGGAGGGCTCGGCCAGAGCGTGGCTGAATCAGTTAGCACCCAGCAGCATTTACACTTGGGAAGATCTCGCCCGAGTGTTTGTCACTACATTTCAAGGAACATGCAAGCGATCGGCAGGACTGACGGAACTGCGGTCTTGCATGCAGAAGCCGAATGAAACCTTGAGGGATTACATCCAGAGATGGATCACGTTACATCACACGGTAGAGAATGTGCCTGATCACCAAGTAGTCTGTGCCTTCAAAGAAGGCGTCAAGTAGAGAGAACTGAATCTGAAATTCGGTCTAACCGGAGACATGTCTCTGAATCGGATGATGGAGATTGCCACCAAGTACGCTAATGGTGAAGATGAGGATCAACTCCGGAGTGGCAAGCACAAGTCAGTCGCCCAAGAAACCGAAGGAGGAAATTCCAATCGGAAACAGAAGCGGAAAGCCGAGCCAGCTACTCCTGGGGAAGCCTTGGCTGTAACTCAAGGAAAGTTTAAGGGGAAACCCAAAAAGCCTTGGAACCCCAAGAAAGTTAAAGATCAAGACGGAAATGATGTGTTGGATTTGCCATGTCACATCCACACCAAGAAAGATGAAGAGGGTAAGCTCATTTACCCGAAACATACCACTCGACAGTGTCGGCTCTTGATCCAGCAGTTCCAGGGCAAACAACCCAAAGATAAGGAAAAGGAGTCGGACAAAGTTGAGTACAAGGAAGACAGTGATGATGGATACCCCCCAGGTCAATTCCACCTTGATGATTTTTGCTGATGTTGAAAGCAAAAGTTGACTGAAAGTTATCAACCGTGAGGTGAATATGGTTGCTCCGGTGACACCCAGTTATCTGAAGTGGTCTTAGACTGCCATCACATTCGACCAGTCCGATCACCCAACGCACATTGCCACCCCTGGGAGGCAAGCTTTGGTGGTCGACCCAGTTGTTGAAGGCACTCGACTGACCAAAGTCTTGATGGATGGTGGCAGTGGTTTGAACATACTGTATGCTGAGACGTTGAAAGGGATGTGCATTCCGATGTCCAGACTCAGTACCAGCAAACATGAGTTTCCATGGAGTCATTCCTAGGAAGAAGGCTGAGTCACTCGGCCAAATTGCTCTTGATGTGGTTTTTGGTGATTCCAAGAATTGCCGCAAAGAAAAGTTGACATTCGAAGTTGTGGATTTCCAGAGTGCTTATCATGCTATTTTGGGCAGGCCAGCTTACGCACGCTTCATGGCTCGACCATGTTATGTGTATCTCAAATTGAAGATGCCTGGTCCCAAAGGTGTGATCACTGTTACGGGCAATCGGAAGAAAGTAGAAGAGTGTTTTCAGAAAGGCTCAAAGATCGCTGATGCTCAGATGGCAGTGGTGGGGCTGCAGGAGTACCAGAAGACTACAGACCCGAGTGATTTGTTGCGAGCCAAGAAGCCCGCTACAGAATCAGCTTTTCAGTCGTCTGGTGAAACGAAGCCGGTTCACATTCACCCGACTGATCCCAGTGCTGCACCGACTCATATCTCAGCAACACTCGACTCCAAATAGGAAGAAGCGCTCATCTAGTTCCTCCGTGAGAACTGGGACATCTTCGCATGGAAGCCTTCTGACATGCCGGGTGTTCCCAGGGGGCTGGCTGAGCACCGCCTACGAGTCGACTCAAAAGTGAAACCCGTCAAAGAACATCTCCGACGGTCCGCCGTCTAGAAGAGAAAGGCTATTGGTGAGGAGGTGGCTCGGCTCTTAGCAGCGGAGTTCATCCGAGAGATTTACCACTCTGAGTGGCTCGCCAACGTTGTCATGGTCCCCAAGAAGGACAAGTCACTTCGCATGTGCATTGACTTTAAACATATCAATCGGGCCTGCCCGAAAGATCATTTTCCTCTCCCTCGCATCGACCAAATAGTCGACTTGACTGCGGGATGTGAGCGACTGTCTTTTTTAGACGCCTATTCCGAGTACCATCAGATCCGTCTGTATGGACCTGACGAGATCAAATCAGCTTTCATCACTCCATTCGGGTGCTTCCGTTACGTTACCATGCCATTCGGCCTCAAGAATGCCGGAGCCACATTCATGAGGATGATTCAGAAGTGTTTGCTCACTCAAATCAGTCGGAATGTGGAAGCATACATGGATGATATTGTGGTCAAGTCACGGAAGGGTTCCGACCTGCTGACTGACCTTGCTGAAACCTTTGCCAACCTCAGGAGGTATGATATCAAGCTTAATCCATCAAAGTAAACATTCGGAGTTCCTGGCGGAAAGTTACTCGGTTTTCTCATTTTCGAACGGGGAATCGACGCCAATCTAGAAAAAGTCGGTACTATACTCCGGATGAAACGTCCCGTGCGAGTGCACGACGTCCAGAAGCTTACTGGTTGCTTGGCCGCTTTAAGTCGATTCATCTCTCGTCTCGGTGAAAAGGCATTGCCTCTTTATCGATTGATGAAGAAGTCAGACAAGTTCGAGTGGACTCCTGAAGCTGATGCAACGTTTGCAGAGCTCAAAGCTCTGCCCTCCATCCAGCCGGTGCTTGCTGCTCCAATCAGCAAAGAGCCTTTGTTGCTTTACATCACAGCCACGGGACAAGTCGTTAGTACGGTACTTACGGTCGAGCGGGAAGAAAAAGGAAAAGCCTCCAAAGTTCAGCGCCCAGTATATTATGTTTCTGAAGTTTTGACCCCGTCAAAGAAAAGATATCCTCATTATCAGAAGCTTGTATATGGGATTTATATGACCACAAAGAAGGTTGCTCACTACTTCTCTGGTCATTCCATTACGGTCGTCAGCGACGCTCCATTGTCAGAGATCCTGCACAACAGAGATGCAACTGGTCGAGTGGAAAAATGGGCAATTGAACTCCTTCCTCTAGATATCAAGTTTGAGGCAAAGAAAGCTATCAAGTCCCAAGCAATAGCAGATTTCGTCGTCAAGTGGATTGAACAACAACTGCCGACTCAGGTTCACTCGGAGCATTGGACCATGTTCTTCGACAGTTCCAAAATGCTGAATGGTTCCAGTGCCGGAGTAGTATTGGTCTCCCCCCGAGGAGATAAGCTCAGATATGTTCTTCAAATCCACTTTGATTCCTCCAATAACGAAGCAGAATACGAAGCACTTTTATATGGGTTGCGCATGGCCATTTCACTCGGCGTCCGTCGCCTCATGGTCTATGGCGACTCAGATTTGGTGCTTAATCAAGTTATGAAAGAGTGGGACGTCAGAAGTCCGGCCATGACTGGTTATTGCAATGCAGTGAGAAAGTTGGAGAAGAAATTCGAGGGGTTAGAACTTCATCACATACCCCGACTGAAAAATCAAGCAGCTGATGATTTGGCAAAAATTGGTTCCAAAAGAGAAGCCATTCCCAGCAACGTGTTTTTGGAACACATCCACACACCATCAGTTCAGGAGGATCCCTTCACTGAAGAAGCCCCGCAGCTAAAAAGTGCCACGGATCCGATTGAAGTTGAAGTTCCAGCTGTGGTCGACCTGATCATGGAAGTTTTGGTCATCACTCCCGACTGGACAGTACCGTACATCGCGTACATCCTAAGGAAAGAACTCCCAGAGGACGAAGAAGAGGATCGATAGATCGTCCGTCGATCCAAGGCCTTTACAGTCATAAAGGGACAGTTGTATAGAGAAAGCGCGACTGGAGTCAGTCAGAGGTGTATAACACCAGAAGAAGGTCAAATAATCCTTGATGATATCCACTCGGGGACCTATGGTCATCATGCGTCCTCTCGGACCATTGTGGCTAAAGCATACCGAGCGGGATTCTACTGGCCAAGAGCGAATGAAATGGCGAAAGAGATAGTCGACAAATGTGAAGGATGTCAGTTTTACTCCAATATGTCGCACAAACCCGCGTCAGCCCTGAAAACCATTACACTTGTCTGGCCCTTCGCTGTTTGGGGACTGGAGATGGTTGGACCACTGAGAACGGGCAGGAGCGGCTTCACTCATGTGCTAGTAGCAGTCCACAAGTTCACCAAATGGATTGAAGCTAAGCCTATCAAGAATCTTGATGCTTGCACTGCTATCAGTTTCATCAGAGAGTTGATATTCAGATATGGAGTTTCGCACAGCATCATCACTGACAATGGGTCAAACTTCGATTCCGACAAATTCAGAGCCTTTTGCGCCTCTCAAGGCACACGAGTCGACTATGCTTCAGTCGCTCACCCCCAGTCGAATGGACAAGCGAAAAGAGCAAACGGCTTAATTCTCAAAGGACTGAAACCCTGACTGATGCGCGATCTCAAGCACACAGCAGGTGCATGGGTCGACGAGCTTCCATCAGTTCTTTGCGGATTGAGGACAACCCCGAACCGATCGACTGGAAGAACCCCATTCTTTCTAGTCTACGGAGCCGAAGCAGTTCTGCCGAGTGACCTGCTTCACAACGCACCCCGAGTCGAGCTCTACTCTGAAGATGAAGCAGAACAAGCCCGCAGGACGCAGTCGACCTCCTAGAAGAAGAAAGAGAAATTGCCATGATCCGATCGACCATCTATCAGCAAGACTTGCATCGATTCCATGCCAGAAATGTGAAGAGTCGAGCCTCCCAAGAAGGAGACTTGGTCCTCCGAGTGGATCAACAGAAACCACACAAACTCGCTCCTACTTGGGAAGGTCCCTTCATATTTACCAGAGTCCTCCACAATGGAGCGTACCACCTTTATAATGTCGATCGCCAGATTGATGAGCCACGAGCCTGGAATGCGGAGCTGCTCTACCCCTTTTATACTTGAATTCTTACTCAGATGAGATGTAATAAGAAAAACTTCTGAAGTTTATTTATCAAAGACAAGAGCGTTATAATTTTCCCAGTGATTGATATTGTTTTTGTTTGCATGAGAAATCCCCCAGTGGGTGGCTTAGCTGCGAATCCGTTTCGCTTAAGTTTGTAAAAATAATTTCCTACCGAGTGGTGAGCCAGCCTCCCACTCGGGGGCTTAGCTGCGAACCCGTTTCGCCTAAGTGTTTGAAAATCCTACCGAGTGGTGAGCCAGCCTCACTCTCGGGGGCTTAGCTGTAGTCAAGTACTCGCCTAAGTATTTGAAAATCCTACCGAGTGGTGAGCCAGCCTCCCACTCGGGGGCTTAGCTGCAGTCCAGTACTTGCCTAAGTATTTGAAAATCCTACCGAGTGGTGAGCCAGCCTCCCACTCGGGGGCTTAGCTGCAGTCCAGTACTCGCCTAAGTATTTGAAAATCCTACCGAGTGGTGAGCCTGCCTCCCACTCGGGGGCTTAGCTACAGTCCAGTACTCGCCTAAGTATTTGAAAATCCTACCGAGTGGGGAGCCAGCCTCCCACTCGGGGGCTTAGCTGCAGTCCAGTACTCACCTAAGTTTGAAAAATCCTACCAAGTGGAGAGCGACCCTCCCACTCG